>NC_142793.1:10369100-10526600 GCF_988280905.1 Pimephales promelas
AAGAGTCGCCGCACAGATCAGCAGCAGGAGTCCAATTTCGTTAATCACTAGAGTGGCGAGCTGACTGACGAAACGATGGCAGAAGTTTTGGCTTCAAAACGAAATTTAAAAGTGACTCTTTGGCAATATGGAACCAACATCACACTAACCCCTCATTTGCCCAACAGATGGACGTTTGATCAGAAAACCAATCAGAAAGAAATCACTGGAAACAGCGAGATCGCAAAACGAACATGATGAAAGCGACCGTTTGCTGGCATTTTTGTCGTTTTCTTGAATATTCAAAACCCACGCATCAATGTTTAACCACAGGTTTACAATAAAAAGTCATACATTGATCATAATGAATTAATTTGTGTCAAAATTGCACATTAGTCACACAGAAACAAAGTGGTTTAGCATTATTTCACAAAAGAAAGAAGACACAATTACTTATTCAGTCGCGTCTGTTTATTTACAAGACATATTTACAGCAAATTTAGAAAATAGGATAATTTCTACACTGTAAAACAATATTTTCAAGATTTGTTATCACAACATATTTTCTTTTGTCAAATCAACTTTATAATTAGGGATGGGGCCGATCCGATCCAGTATCGGTATCGGGACCGATACCAGCATAATTCACGTATCGGATTTTTCCGATCCAACCTGCGGAGAAATCCGATATTTATGATCCATGTCTGCGCTTTAACGTTGTCTGCTGAAATGACTCCAAAAGTGATTCCCGCCGGGCCTGCTAGTCTGCTATAGCTGGCTGCAAACTGTGGAATGGATACCCTGAACGGAGGTGCAGCTCAATCAGTGACTGTAAAACATAGGGCTCAATGAGACACACCCCCGCTCAGGAAATCCATTTCGCAGTTTGCAGCCAGCTAGCAGGATAGCACTGAGCTATAACATGTTCGCTGTGTGGAAATCATATGGTGGAACTGGAAACACCGCTGCAGTGCAGAGCAAGACAGCAAAGTGCAATGTTTGCAAAGCCGTATTAATTAAACTATTTGATGCATGTTTGCAATTCGCAGTCCAGAAGAGAAAGAGAGAGATCTCTCACGCGGTGCAACAGCAAGCACAACATGACAGCCCGGCGTAATGAGTGACGACAGAGGAAACGTAGCCTGGTTACACTTTAGATCTGTGATATTAGTCTGATTTCCAAATATTAAAGAATATATTGAGGTAAAAAAAAACATTAAAAACAATAGCCGCATTCTGTCTAGCCAACTTCCTTCCCATCGCGGCGGTGCGCTGTCATTTCTCCCTAAAACTCAAACTTTAAGACAGAATCAGCACGATCTGTGATTGTTGTAAAATGCAGTCTCTGTTACTAAATTGCGGGACGCTTTTAATAATAAAAAGAGCTATTAAAAGCACAAAATGTGCGCAAGAGATGCTGTTCCCAATGCGCGCGCGCTCCGAAACAGACAGCAACAAGACAAGCAAATTATACTCTGGGCTTCATATGCGCGTCTAAACGATCAAATGTAGCCTGCACAAAAATGTCAAACCGACCGACTTGGAGATTAACACTTAAACAATTTATTATGTCTAAAATAAACGTAGATGGAAATATTTGGGAGAAAATATGGTGCATCAGTAGACTATGAAATCTAAACTCGTTCTTAAAGGGGCAGCAGTATAAATGTGACGATTGCGACATTACTGAGAATCAAACAACCAAAGGCAAAGAGAAAATCACTCACAGCTCTTGAATGAATTACTTCAGCTTTAATAAGCATAAATCTATCTATGATAAACTTTGCAGTGCTATTTTACTTTTGATTACTTTATTATAATTTAAGACCATAACTGAATAATGTTTGTAGACCTTCCTGAAATTAAAGCACTGTGTAGGCCTGTATAATGTGTATCTTTGTTTAATTGTCTATCTATTGTTTAATATATATATATATATATATATATATATATATATATATATATATTGACATACATACATACGTACATATCATCCTTGCCTGTAGAGAGGAGTTTATTTCAGCATCATATAAAATCAACAATAATGATAAATACTATTAAAGCAAACACAGCTCTGGTATCGGAAAAGTATCGGTATCGGCCGATATCCAGAGTCAGGTATCGGGATCGGATCGGAAGTGAAAAAATGTGGATCGGTGCATCCCTATTTATAATAATTTATTTAGTTGAAGTTATTATTTTGAGTTTCTGATGGTTAAATTAATCTACTTCATTGTAATAACTCACTTTTTTCAGTTCAATCAACTTAAAATTTTAAGGCAACCCAGGTTACTTACTTTTTTAATTCAAACCAACAATATTTTTTTACAGTGTAGTAATCACAACATTTTTTCTTTTGTCAAATCAACTTAAATAATTTATTTAGTTCAGATAACAAATAATTTTGAGTTTCTGATGGTTAAATTAATCTCCTTCATTGTATTATCTCACTTTTTCCAGTTCAATGAACTTAAAATTTTAAGGCAACCATTTTGCTTACTTTTTTAAGTTAAACCATCAATATTTTTTTACAGTGTACAAATATGCCGCAAAAAATACAAAAAAATATAAAAAATTATATTTTCAGTGCGAGAGAATCTTTTTGTGAGCAATTATTTTGATGGTTTAAATATTCTGTTGACTATAGAGGGAACGATGCACCTTCATGTCAACTAATTCTCTTTAGATGGAGTGTAGTAGAGTATTAGTAGACTTGTAGGGTAAGGGTTCGTAGAATAAGTTAACTTGCAAAGTTACTTATTGTCAGTAGAATGTAAGTTGGGCAGGATCAAAACAAAGATCAAAATTAAGCTATCTATTAATATTTTAATGAGAGTTAGCTGACATGTAGGTGCAACGTTACTTATAGTCAACACAGAATGTCTAAAGGTGACCGTCAAAATAAAGTGTTAGCAATTTTATCTGAAATATGGAAAGCGAAGCTCATCCTCGTTTAGAATAATTTCATAAAGAGAACACAACTATTTTACTATGTGTCAATTTCGTATTTATTCGTATGATGTGGATTACACAGAAACATGTATTAATGAGGCGGCTTGCTGGTATGAGGTCAGTCCGTCTGATGAAAGAGGAACTAGAAATATCCTCTTTTTTTGTTCTGTCTATGTTTCCTTCATTTTTCAGTATCTTTGACCACAAGTTGTTAAGTAGCTCATAGTGTGAATTCCCTTGGTGAAGTATCTTCATTGTATTTCCTGTTTCACCCAGAACAATTAATCATGTGTAGTTAAATGGAATGACATGCAACTAAAGTTGACGTTTCCCAGACTTCCCACGCTCCAATGATGTTTGATCAGACGATTAACCCTTTTAGACCTTTGCCACGAGTCAATTCAAGACCTTGATATGGATGATCTTTCCCGCTCGGAAGTAATCCAGAATCCCGCTGATCTCACAGACCATTCCCTTTGTCTTTGTCTTCAGTTTAAAAACACTGTTTATGGACTTTGGTCTCTTCCTGCTCCGATGATGGAGTGCTGTGTGTGGTGGAAAAGAGGAAATGGTGAAGGTGGTCAGAAACTTGGGGTTGGGAATGAGGGAATGTTTACAGTGCTGAGAGACCTGAACAGGATATCAAGTTGGTGGGTGAGCATGCAATAAATTTGACTCCTTTGTCCGACGCGAAACGCTGATTTAAGGCTTGCAAGGAAGAAAGGAGTTAAAATGAGCGAGCGGTAAAGAGAAACTCTGCCTAATTTGTTCACATAAACATAATAAACCAAATAGGGGTCGAAGCGAGCGCAAGGAAAGGATGTAAATTCTTTGTAACCCGTCCGTGCCTGTACTCTTGTTATTCGCTGTTTAATGACCCCTATAACCTTTGTCCCAACCAGCTGCGGGATCTGCCACAGCAATGCGATTCTGGCATTTACATGTTAAAACTAGCACTGGAAGTCTGTTTTGACACAGGGGTTTGAAACAGACAAGAAATGCGGCGTACTGCAAAGAAGCGGAGATGTTGGATCACTTTGGGAAGTTTTTTCAAAATCGTTGGAAGTTCTTACACTTTCTTGTCAGGGTAGATTTATTGTATCTATGCGGTTTACATATCCAATGACTTGAATGGCCTCTTTTAAACTAAACTGAACTAAAAACAAAAAAGATTTTAAGCCTTTTTTTATGATTTATGATTTGAAATTGTACAGTTAAAATCAAATTGAATTGAATAATCCTTATGTATTAATAAAAGAGTAAAAAGAAACTAAAACATTTTTTTTTTGTAAATTTTAAAGTAAATGGTACTAAAGTAAAAAAACTAAATGGTAAGATTTATAGAAAATGTTTTTTAAGCTCTATTTTTTTACGCAATTTAAATGTTTTAATTCATAATATGAAGAATTTTAAAAAGGCATTTTTTTTGTGTATGTTGATCATGTTTTTTTTTTTATTTCTAAATGTCTTTGTCAAATGTCATAAATTAATCTTTGTCTACTAAGTCATATGGTGCAGCCAACAGTCAACAACTACAAAAAAAGGAAAAAATAAATTCATAAATTAAAAAAAAAAAAATTAAATGAAAATGTTTAAATTTGGGAAAACGAATCACAAACTATAAAATCTTTTATTTTTTACTCAATTTAAATGTTTTAATTCATAATATGAAGAATTTTAAAAAGGCATTTTTCTGTGTGTATGTTGAGCATGTTTTTCATTTCTAAATGTTTAAGTGGGGCTAAAGTTCTGAAAACATAAGGAGAGAAAAAAGGAAAAAAGTAAACCTAAAAGAAGTTCTTAAACTTTTTTTTTCCATTTCACTACTTATTAATATTTATAAATAAATCTTTTTTCTACCAAGTCATGTGGTGCAACCAACATGCAACAATTACAAAAAAAATAAGGAAATGACTTCATAGATCTCTTCAGACACTCATGACTGTGTGTCAAAGTCAAAAAGTTTTAAAATATCAGATAATTTTACTGTTTAATGACAGTGCTATCTTTTGTTCAGTTCAAAATGTCATGTGTGAATCCCCAAAACCTCATATTTATGAATAAGAATTGCATAATGTTTTAAAAAAGTAGTTTTTACGTTAAATAATGCATTTTAAAATATAATAAATAACGAACATTTTTAGTAGTTACGCCATATGCCATTTTTAAATGTTTGAAAACCGCTTGTGCGTTTGGTACCGACAACGAGAAAAACACACTTTACCTTTGTTCCACTCTGTCTCATCTTAACGTGTCTCTTTTCTCCCGTCTTGCAGGAAATCCAAAACGAAGCCCAATGGAAAGAAAGCACCCGCTGAAGAGAAGAAGCACTACTTGGAGCCAGAGTACACAAAAGTACGGGTCATGGACTTCGACCTGAAAGATTTGGTGGCGCTTCCCGCCAGAGAGATAGACCTCAACGAATGGCTCGCCAGCAACAGTGAGTTCCTAACCGAACATTATAGTTGTTACGAGTGTTTGCCCTGTATTTTGAGGCTGAGAGTCTTTGTCCGTCTTTAAAAATAGCCTTCCGTCGGTCAGGAGTTAGTAAATCAGTCGCATTTTAGTGTGTGTCCAAACTACACAAAGCAATTTCAGAGCACTACCTTCTAAAATTGTTATTGCTGTGAAAAGAATGAATTTTAAGGGATAGTTCACTTCAAAATGAAAATTCTTTCATCATTTAGCAGACAATTGATGTAGTCCTACTATGGAGGTCAATGCGGTCCATCGACTGTTTTGTTAATGACATTCTTCAAAATAACGTCTTTTGTGTTCAGCAGCAGAAAGAAACTGATACAGGTTTGAAACAACTCAAAAGGATGGAGAATTTTCATTTTTAATTGAACTGTTGCTTTAATTATGAACCAAATTATTTGTGGAATTAATGAGATGAAACAACAACAAAATACCGGAGACTGCAACAACAACAACATACGCCCACATTGACAAGTGCTTTTGTGAGGGGTTTATGAGAGCTGCAACTTTACTAAAAGAATACAGACATTTTCATCGTTCATAACGTCTGGAGAAAAATACTGCAGACACTGGAGAAAGATGAACATTTCTAGTCAACTGCCTGTGTTTGCGCACTCTATCAAGTGTCTGCTACGTGTTTGTACGTATATGCATAAAAAAAGGTAAAACTTAAGTAATTGGTCTTATGTTTTTCACCAGGAAAACAATAAAAAGTTTGCTGTTAGCATTTTGCTAAGCTAACAACAGGATAGTTTAATGATAAACAGTACAAATTTCATTATGAACCAAATTTCCTGTTGTTGTTTTTTTGAGTGATAGAAAATACTGTTTACATGTCAACTAAAAACGTAAAACTTTATGCTTTCTGGCCGTTTGTTTACGCGACAACAGCGTTTTGGGTGCCTTAAAAATGGTCTTTGTGTAAACAACAAAACGCAAATCTCTGAAGATGATGACGTGACGCACTTGCTTATTACGTGTTCCGTCTATAGTGTTTCATCGCCATCTAAATGGCCTGACAGCAGAAAGCAGCATTTTTAGTTGTTTTCGCGGATCCGCGTGAATGGGGATCCTTTTGTCAATGGTGTTGTCTGTACGTGTAAAAACTAAAAGGAAAAATGTCTCCGTTTTAAGCATATCGTTGTCGTGTAAACATACCTTAGTTCTGGTCCTTAGCGTTGGTGATTTGAACAAACCCTTCTGAAATGACTTCTAAGTGATTTGACTTATTATTTTCACCTGGTTAACAATAAAACGTTCACGTTCGCTGTTAGCATTTTGCTAAGCTAACAACAGGATAGTTTAATAATAAAAACAGTACAAATTTCATTATGAACCAAATTTCCTGTTTTTTTTTTGTTTGTTTTGTTTTTCAAGTGTTGCAAAATACTGTTTACATGTCAATTAAAAACGTAAAACTTGATGCATTTTGGCCGTTTGTTTACACAAGGGCGTTTTGGGTGCCTAGAAACGTTTAAAAAAGTGTTTCAAAGTGCAAGTTTTTGAAAACAGTCTTGGTGTAAACAACAAAATTAACGCAAATCTCTGAAGATGATGACGTCATGCACTTGGTTATTATGTGTTCAGTCTATAGTGTTTCATCGCCATCTATTGGCCTGGCAGCAGAATGCAGCATTTTTAGTTGTTTTCGCGGATCCATTTGAATGAATCGTTTTGACAATGGTGTTGTTTGTACGCTGGAATTTAAAGGAAAAACGTCTCCGTTTTAAGCATATCATTGTTGTGTAAAGGTACCCGAATTCTGGTCCTTAGCGTTGGTGATTTGAACAAACTTAAGTATAAACCCCTAACGAAAATGACTTCCAAGTGATTGGACTTATTATTTTCACCTGGCGAATGATAAAACGTTCATGTTTGCTGTTAGCATTTTGCTAAGCTAAGAACAGGATAGATAATAAAAAACAGTACAAATTTCATTATGAACCAAATTTCCTGTTTTTCTTTGTTTGTTTGTTTGTTTTTAAGTGTTACAAAATAATGTTTACATGTCAACTAAAACGTAAATGATTGGATTATTTTCACCTGGCGAACGATACAACGTTCACGTTTCATCTTAACATTTTGCTAAGCTAATGACAGGATAGTCAAATAAAAATAAACACAAATGATGTTAAAATAATAAATTTTTGAATTACACAACTTTATTTATTGTTCACTTAGAGTATTGGATAAAACAAACATTTCTCTTGCGTCATCCACCTAAGCTTATCACAATGCATTTTGGGATTTGCTGCTAAAAAGAGGCATCTTATGTGGCACCATGATTCATTTGCTACGTTTCTGAACTGACGTCATGCTATGACTGCGATGCTATTTCAGCTTTATTGATTGTGAAATATCAGTGAATGTCTTGTCACAACTTCTCTGAATGTCTTTCCTTTTGTCCTTTGCAGCAACAACCTTCTTTAATCTCATAAATCTGCAGTATAGCACAATCTCCGAGTTCTGCACAGGGGACACATGTCCAGCCATGACGGCCTGTAACACGTAAGTCCTTTCATTCTCATCGCTCTTTCTCTCTTTCATCTCTCTTTCTTCCTCTAGACGTGTCCTGGGGCGAGAATTGGAAACCTTTTTTTTTTTTTGAGAACTGCTGCTGGATCAGATATTTCTCATATTCACAATTTTTTTTCCTTTTGAAAGCCAGATCCTGGATCAGCACACTGGCTTTGTAAGAATCTGG
This sequence comes from Pimephales promelas, assembly GCF_988280905.1. NCBI lineage: Eukaryota > Metazoa > Chordata > Actinopteri > Cypriniformes > Leuciscidae > Pimephales > Pimephales promelas. Next base: position 10,377,214 of record NC_142793.1, read on the forward strand.
GTTTGTAGGTCTGATTCGGGTGAATTGGAATGAAAGCGGACACACATTTTACTGAAGCCAGTGCTTGTTTGGCTTTCAGATGTGTTTTGAACTAGAGAATACAAGGGAACCATTCTCAGAATTAGACGTTTTGTAAGTTTGTCTGAGGCGGAACCAATTAAATGACCTTAAAAGCCTTTAGTTAAATGTTCTCACAGGCTGAATGGGTGTTTCAAAAGATCAGTTAAAGAATTACTTGGGACAACATTTACCTTACAGCTTTAGTTTCTTGACCAACTCTTAAAAATGAGTAAAAAGTAAGTATTACTTTCACAGAGTAAAGTGTATTTTTTTCAATTTCAATTTCCCAGAATGAATTTTGCGCTTTCTCCTTACCTAGACTTTTAACAACTTGTCTATACTATATAACAAGTATCCAGACAATTCAGAAAATACAGAGAACAGTATGTATTCTTATAACTTAAATAACAACAAATAATAATAATAATAAATATATATATATACACGAAGAGTTCAGATGCAAAAGCCTCTAAATGCCATTTGAAAATTTCTTCTAAAATGACCATTTTTATCAAGCTTGTATATTTAAGTTCAGTAATTTAACTTAAATTACAATTAATAGGTAATCTTCATTGCCATTTAAGTGAAATTACTGAACTTAAATATACAAGCTTGATAAAAATGATCATTCTAGAAGAAAATTTCAAATGGCATTTAGAGGTTTTTGCATATATATATATATATATATATATATATATATATATATATATATATATAATATATATAATATATATATATATATATATGTAACAACAATTATTATCCTATAATGATATTTACATTAATTTGTGTTTATTTTAAGAATTTGTAATGTTACTGTAACACTTTTTGTCCCTAACTGTGCATTTTAGAGAACAACTGCATTTCTATAAAATAGTTTAAGCTCGATTGTAATGGAAATGAGATGCTTCAGAGAAGTATATCTCTGCCAGATAGTGAGAAATGTCAAATGCACAGTAATTGAGTATTTCTTCAGACAGTTAAATGACTTTTTGAGCGTTTTCTCAGAATAAGTGGAAACACACAAAACACAATATCAATAATCCACCCTCATACATTATACCAAAATCCATTTAAAGGTTGATAAATGTTTTCAAGGAGACCAAAACTGTGACACTGCAAAACTGTGACACTGATATGGAGAAGAACTCCTGCTGGAGAGACTGTGTAACTTTGCAGATCTTTTTCATGCTCGACCTAAAGAAAGTTACAATTGTAAAAAAGCATAAAGCAGGTTGAAATCGTTGGAGAAATGAAGCATTCAAAAAATGCAGAAATTGCAGAATCACTGGAACAGAGACTGTGCACAGTCCCACAAGTAACCATGTTTGAATTTTAAGATCTTTGCTCAACTCGTTTGCCCTGTTTGGCTGGAGCGAGTGCTGGGTGTGAGTCGCTAAACTCCTCATTTACACACTGACCCGCAGAACCACATGTTTGACTATTCATGGACAAGAATTACCAAACACACAGAACACTAACAATTGCGCACTCACCCCAGGCATACCGCACAGGGCGAGGAGGGGTGCGTTCAAAACACAAGCCTTTTCAGCCACTGCCAGCTTTACAATTGATAAATCAATCCCTGGTGAAAAGACTCTGAGGAAAAGGTTGAAAATGATGGACAATAGACTTGATGTTTAACTTTGCAGTTTTTTGGTGATTTAGAGCAGAGTTATGTGGTTATACTGAGGTATTTTATTAATATGAATATTGGGTGTTTATTCAGTCATGGACACGGGTTTATTTATTATTATTATTATTTTATATATGGGTGATTCTTCAACTATGGTACTCTTTGAGCTAGACAGTTTCAGAAAATAAAAACATTTCTACAAACAGTTTTTTAGTATCAGTTGGTTTCTCAATCTGTCTAGAAACCTTCCCTTAAGTTGGGTGCGATGATTTGTATTGAATTATATATATATATATATATATATATATATATATAATATATATATATATATATATATATATATATATTGGCGTTTTTATCTGACAGCCCAAGAAAACACCCAAGTTCTCTTATTTACCAACAATATTGTAGCAATAATAAATAATAAAATATTTCTTACTACCTTAACTTAATTAATTGTATGTTGTTTTTTTTTTACATTAACGTTTTAGTATTATAGCCCAAAATAATTTGCTGTTTAGCACGAACAATGTCATTTCCACCACAACCTGTCTTTACCACCACAATGAACACCGTGGTGGAAATGACTGTGATGGGAATGAAATTTCCCCCCTTTTCCTCTAAAATATCATGCTATGTTAGCATGTTAAAATTAGTTTCATAGTTAGCATTAAATATACACAAATTACACATTATTAAATTAATTTTATCCAGTTATTTTTACGTTCATGTGAAATATGAGCCGTTCGGAAATGACGGCCAATAAACATATTCTCAGTTTTAGTCATATTTACCTTGATTTTTCTTATACTGTATATATATATATATATATATATATATATATATATATATACTACATGTATTATTATTATTTTTTTCAAATGTCATGCATAGATGTCTTGTTGTCCCAGACATTCAATCTTAAACCATGAAACATCTTCATAAAAATGATTTTACTATGATAATCTGAACGGTTCAGTTCAATTCAAATTGTATATTTGTATAGCGCTTTTCACAATACATATTGTTTCAAAGCAGCTTTACAGAAAGTGCATTTCAATTGTGTTATATATATATATATATATATATATATATATATATATATATATATATATATCTGCAAAAGTAGAATAACATTGTGTTATATTATATAAGTCCCTCAGTTATAGTTTTGCTCCTAATAATCAAATATTTTATCAGATGTTAATTTAAACATACATTTGTAGATATATATATATATATATATATATATATTTTTTTTTTTTTTTCCAGTAAGGCGATTTTAGCTTGATATAAAATGCGAGACAAACGATCATACTTGGCTAGTAACGTAACCTCGGTTCTCGCTAGAAGAGTTTCTCTCGTACTGCGTAATATCTTACACTAGGGGAAAACCTATTTTTCTAGAGATATTGAAGCCAAAAATTATCCTTAATATTGAATTAATGTAAAACGCATTGCGGAAGAATGCAGACATAGGCAAGGCGGCTAGCGTGCCTATTAGCTGTCCTGCGGCAACTGCAGCAGCCTATCGAGAGAGGCCCTTTGGTGACGGTCCGATGGGGGAAGGTCCGAAGAGAGCGTGGCTATGTATATTTTTTAAATATAGCTCGGTGGGCTGATATAATCTGGTTTTTCATAACCGAAGCGAACCAGAGCATGTTGCAGGCACGGCAAATATACGCAGTTCTTGTTCCCTCTTCTAGAGAGAACCGAGGTTACATCAGTAACCGAGTACGTTCTCTTACGAGAGGTTCTCGAATACTGCTTAAAGGGTTAGTTCACCCAAAAATGAAAATTAAGTCATTAATTACTCACCCCCATGCTGTACCAACCCCGTAAGACCTTCGTTCATCTTCGGAACACAAATAAAGATATTTTTGATTGAATCTGAGAGCTAGATCAGTCCTACATAGACTGCCTAAGGGACTGGCTCTTGACGGCCCATAAAGTAATTAAAGAAAGTTTTAAATATTCCATGTGCCTACAGCGGCTCAATTATAAGTTTATCAAGCGACGAGACTACTTTTTGTGCGAAAAAAACATAAATAACGACTTTATTCCACTATTCCATTACTTCCTTATGGGCGCATGCGCGAGAACTGAGACGAGGACGTTCTCATTCGACTACTTCTTGTTACCGGCTGCTCACCGTATAAGATGATGATCCATATATAAGGCGCTCCGGATTATAAGGAACACTGTCGTTTTTTGAGAAGATTAAAGGCTTTTAAGTGCACCTTATAGTGCGGAAAATACGCTAATTGAAAAGCGTATGTACAGCGCGCGTCTTTCTCTGCTTGTAAACAGAAAGTTTTGCGCTTCCAGCTATATCAGCACATCATCTTATACGGTAGGGGGCGGTAAAACTCCTAAGCGGAGCAGCCGGTAACAAGAAGTAGACGAATGAGAACGTCCTCGTCTCAGTTCTCGCGCATGCGCCCATAAGGAAGTAATGGAATAGTGGAATAAAGTCGTTATTTATGTTTTTTTCGCACAAAAAGTATTCTCGTCGCTTGATAAACTTATAATTGAGCCGCTGTAGACACATGGAATATTTAAACCTTTTCTTTAATGACTTTATGGGCCGTCAAGAGCCAGTCCCTTAGGCAGTCTATGTAGGAGTGATCCAGCTCTCAGATTCAATCAAAAATATCTTTATTTGTGTTCCGAAGATGAACAAAGGTCTTACGGGGTTGGTACAGCATGGGGGTGAGTAATTATTGACTTAATTTTCATTTTTGGGTGAACCTTTAATGTCTTACGCTAGGGGAACACAGTGTAAAACGCCTTGCGTGCAGGGATCCAACACCAAAGTCCCAAGGGCAGGTGCTCGGGGCTCATATAGTGCACAATCACCAGGGACTCACAGAGAGGCTAGAAGCGTCATTCCCAATAAGTTAGGATTCTAAGGGAGCTAATCACTTTCACAGGGCTCCACACAGTCAGGGTGAAAACATTCGGCCTGAACCGTGTAACGGTATGGGTCTTGCATTGCCCATGGCAAAACTTTTTCGGTCAGCGAGTGGTGCTCAAGCGAATGTAGTATTCTGAGCCGAAGCATGGGGCAGACAATACTTGATTCTATACCGACAGTAGTTTAGCCTGTAAGGCGGGAACCTCGAGGTTATAAAACCTCATAAATGTAGATGGGGAGGCCCAGCCTGCTGCCATACAGATATCCTGTAAGGTAATCCCGCTAGACCAAGCCCACGACGAGGCCATGTCTCTTGTGGAGTGCGCTCTAACACCGAAAGGGAACTTCAGGCCCTTTGACGTGTTTGCCAGCGCTATAGCGTCAACTATCCATCTGGATAGGCTCTGTTTCGACGTGGCTACTTCTTTAGCACGTCCACTGAATGAAACGAAGAGCTGCTTAGTCTGTCTGAAAACGGACAAACAAAACACATAAGCTCTTAATGCCCTGACTGGGCAAAGTAAGTTTGCGTCCTTTTCCTCATTATGAACCAGCAGGGCGGACAGGGAAATACCCTGGGCCCTGTACGGTGTGTTGAGGGATTTAGGCACATATGAATGACTCTCGAGTCATTTGGCCCAAATTCCAAGCACGTTGTGCTCACTGATAGTGCTTGCAAATCCCCTATGCGTTTCACACCTCTATGAGCCATAAGAAACACCGTCTTGAACGACAGGTGTTTCATGTCCGACAAATGGATTGGCTCAAATGTGGTGCCTTTCATGCCTTCCAAAAACATAGAAAGGTTCCACATGGGGACTGAGGGGGGTCTGGGAGGATTCAGCTCCTTTAAGGAAGCGGATGACCAGATAATTTTTCCCCAGTCGCTGGTTTTGTAAACGCTGCTATGGCCGCCACATAAACTTTGAAAGTGGTGGGGCACGGTCCCTTTGAAGGAAGCACCCATCCAGTCAGTTGCGCGCAGACTACGCGGGCGCCTCCACCTCGAGGCCGAGGCTCGCCGGATGACGAGCTCGATGCTGGCCCTCTTCCTTGACGATTCATGGGCAGGGGAGGGTGGTCCACATCCTCGCCCAATCCTCACTGTCCCACGCCTGTAAAGAGCAGCTGGCCTCCTCCTCACATACAGCTGGCTCGTCGTCATCGACGGCGGCCGTTGTCCGTCGGTGAGCGACACGAGTGAAGCTGGCGGGCGAACTGGCGAGATTTCGCATACTAGAGAAGGCTCAGGGACCCGTTGAGTTTAGGCACTGTAGCAGGTGGAAGTGCAGTCTCGGAGAAGGATGTCAGGCGAGTCCTCAGAGTCACCATTGGCAACAGCTCGCAATGAGGGAAGCCGCACATGGCAGTCCCCGTCGCTGAGTGGGACTCGGCGCAAGCCACAGGAGGATGGCATCTTTAAAAAGACGCAAGCTCTTTTAGAGAGAAAAATGTGAGTCGGAACGGCGAACACACTCTTGTGTTGAGTGTAAAAGGATCTAGACGCCAGAGAGCGTAGCAGGAACGGCAGCTGAAGGCGGCGAGATGAAGGCCAGCGACTTCAGGTGCTGAAAGCTCGTCCCGCAGAAAGGCTGATTTAACGGTGCGGCTTCTCTCCCGGAATCCAGTGATGCGTGAAGAGATGAAACACCAGATTATATCAGCCCATCAAGCTATATTTATAGGGCTTCGGCAGGAGGGTGACGTAGTGGCCGCGAAGCGCATCACCAAAGGGCCTCTCTCGATAGGTTGCCGCAGGACAGCTAATAGGCACGCTAGAACGCCTTGCCTATGTCTGCAAAATTAAGGAGAATTTTTGGCTTCAATATCTCGTGGAAAATAGGTTTTCCCCTAGTGTAAGACATCACGCAGTACGAGAGAACCTCTTCTAAGAGAACGGTAAGGAGTTTAAGGTTAAGCCTTAAAAAGACAAATAATTTTTAAATCTTATTCCGAAAATGTTTCAAATGTAGTTTCCACCACTTCATTTTATAAAACAAACAACTGTTTTAAAAAAACACTGTGGTGAAAATGTTTATAACATTTAAAAAAATGATGGATTTTTTCCCCCCAAAACGTTCATAGTTGAAGAAACACCCTAAAATGTGTTGTACTTTTTGTAAAAAACAAAGGTCTGTTATCAGTGGGCATTTTTACACTAAATATAACACAAAAAAAAAGTTGTAGAGGTTTAGTACTTGCATTTTAATGAAATGAACAGCCGCCATTTCCACTTGGAAATGAATCTGTAACTCTTGTAGATATTGAGGAACACTGAGAAACATCCTGGCACCCATTGTGCCCATTCAAAGACACTTACATTGACCGTTATTTCACTAAAAAGGATTACTCAACCTCATGTTGTTCCAAACTCTGAAGACTTTCTTTCATCTTCGGAAAAAAATTTATGAAATCTGAGTGATTTCTGTCCCTCCATTGACCGCTACGCAACTACCACTTTCAACCCCCAGAAATGTAGTAAAGACATTATAAATTTAATTAAGTGGTTCAACCTTGCGAGTGCTGTGTTTGTGTTCACTAAGATGAACAAAAAGTCTTACGGGTTTGGAACGACATGAGTGCGAGTATTAATGACAAAACCTTCATTTTTGGGTGAACTATCCCTTTTAACTAGCGATCTGTGTTTGATCCGTTTGGCTCATGTCCATGTTTGCTCATGCGTTGACTGCATCAGGTCACTGGGTCCCTGCATGCTGTATGGTCAGTTATGTGGACAGTTTGCATTCCAAGAGATTTGTAATGTCTACAGCCCCCTGACCCTCCTGAGCAATCCTCCTTAAAACAAGGTGATAGCGGCCGCATTCCAGTTGTTTGAAACCGTTAACTGTTGTTCACTTTGTCCTGATGTGCTGGAAATGTGACTCACAAGAAGTGAATTTTAATCTTAGTCTGTCGTCTTTTCACAGAATATACTACTGGTATGATGAGAGGGGGAAGAAGACGAAGTGCACAGCGCCTCAGTATATTGACCTCGTTATGACTTTCGTGCAGAAATTAGTGACAGACGAAGAAATCTTTCCCACAAAATATGGTGTGTATAAATACTGCCCTCTAGCAGTCATCATATAGAACTACACGATTTGTGATTTCAATGTTTGAAGGAAAAGACCTTAGATCAGCGGCGCCCTCTAGTGTTCATCGAGGAGAATGAGCTGAGTCAATATAATTGATCTGGGAGTTCTCCTCCATTTACTTTTTCTCTTACAAGAAATAGCCATGTATAATAGAATAGGATCGTAGTAAAAAGATCCCTTTATAAGGAGTTTATATATATATATATATATATATATATATATATATTTGAATTATAATGATTTATAAAAAGTATTATATTAAGTTATTTAATCATAACTTAAACGCATAATTACACTGTAAAATGGACACCTTAAACCAAACATTATTATTAAATACTGTATAATAATAATTTTCCACATGTATTTACTATAGGATTAGAGGTTAGGGGTTGGTTTAGGGTTGCATGTAATACTGCATAATTTATAGTTATTACTACAGTGCAACAACGACACATAACATAAAGTGTCAAAGTCCTAGTATAGTATAGTATACATTATTTAAACAACTACTCATTTTATGTAAATGTTTAATGTTTTATTAATTTCTAACTTACTAACATTTGATTTAATTTCAAACTAAATTAAATAAATTAAACGAATCGTTTGACTTTAAACCTGATTATTTTAATACAGTTTTTGTTTATTTTTTCTCTTGAAAGAAATAGCTGTTGTTAAAGTAAAATAAAAGTTTGTACAGAATAAAACATATTATAAATAATACAATGATAACTTAATTAGATTTCTTGTTAATCCTAGTAGGTTTCCTTACTTCCTAACATTTGATTAAATTACAAACAATAAATGATATTAATCATTTGTAAATGAATTAAACCCAATTTATAATTTATAAACAGCTGCTTTCAAATTAAAAAAATATATATACATTTTTAAGGAATAACAGGAAGTGTATATGAAGAGCTCTTTTCCAAAACGCGTTAAACGACATTTTAAAAAAAATGAGTTTGTCGTGTCATTCTGCTGCGGACAGAACCCTTTCACTGCTCTATCAACGTTTCATGCCGAATCGCTATATTTCCTTGTTTAAAATGTACTGCAAGATACAGTTTCTTCCCAAGCCGCGATAAGCACCAGCCCTGTTTTTAGCCTAAACACGATAAATCCTCAAATTCAATGAGCGCTCTACACAATCCAGCACGGCGGCACTCTGAACAGAGGTTTATTATGTTCATTCATTCCTCAAAATGAGTCCTAGTTTTCTAGTCGACTAGTAGTAGATCATTTAAGCCATTTGTATTATCAGTAATCACATATATTGATTTAATTAAATGGGAGAGAAACCATATGAGCGTTTTTAATGGCATATTCCGCATCTCAACGTATGCATAAAGCTTGCCACAAAGAACCGGCAAAAGTAATGATTATGCATGAAACATTTGAATTGTTTATTAATAAACTAGTGTTTTCTGTCAGTGTCAGCAACAAAGATAAAGTTGATGATGCTTACTCGCCATCTTCGCAGTGAACGCGCATAGAGAAACGCATACTTCGAATTAGCCTATACATACGCAGAGAGTTGCCAATTTATTTTAGTTTTTAATTGTTTTGTTTAAAAGTAGATATTTAAAGCTTTCTGTAGCTTAGTTCTCAGGCCTGTGTGAGGCAAGCATCGCGGTGTTTCGGTTCATATTATGAGACGCGCTCCGGTTCACCTGCGCGCCTCTGTGTCCTGATTATATTGTCTGATATTTACTTCTAATGTATTAATCCAGTCAATTTGTCGATGAAACATTTATTAAAATGAAGATACAATTTATATGAAACGAAATTTACAAGCTTTCTACAAAACAAAACTTAATAAGTGGTCAAAATCATGTCTGAAGCACTCCAAATATTTTCCGATATTGGGCAGCTTTTGAATTTTGATCCTATCTTACTCATCTCATGCGGTTCCCTTTTCATAGCCTACTCAACATAGATGAAATAATAAAAATAAGTAATGTAATATTATTAAAAACAAATGTGAAATGTTTATTTTTTTTTGTTGTTTTTTTTTTTAACTTATATTTAAGCGTCATGCTGCTCCGCTTTGCTCACATGTTATGTAGCCTGTGTGTGTGTGTGCATGTGCTGGAGGGGTGCCCATCCCTTTTTTGAATATCGTTATCATATATTGATCATTTTTAATAATTCGTTTTTTCATGCATATGTTGAAATTGGTATTAATAATTTGTTTTTTTTCATGCATATGTTGAAATTGGTACTATTTGTTTGAGGTTTATTTCGATTTATAGCGTTTTGGAAAAAAATAAAATTAACTTTTAAATTATCATTAACAATATTGTTGTTTGATTTAATAATTATTGTTCAAAATGTTCAGACTGAACCAATAAAACATTTAAACAGGATAATTTGAATATTCACAAAATGTGTGGGTCTAGGTAAAAAATGTAGTTTTCCTGAAAACTATTGAAATGGATTTATAGCGTTTTGGAAAAGAGCTCTTCATATATATATATATATATTAATTTATAATGTTTAAGATTGTTAATCTATTAATTTATTTAATGCTTTACTTTCTTTTAATTTTCTAACTAATTAATTTAATTAGCTAATTATAAAAAATAAATTTGTGAATAATTTGTGAATAAATCTTTTTATTTTGAATGAACAATATTTATTTAATTTATACTAATTTATTTTGATAAAATAATTTAAAATAAACTTGTATAAAGAATAAAAATTTTAAATAAAATAATGATAATAACTAATAAGAATAATTTCTTATTAATCCTAGCAGATATCCGAATTTCCTAACAATTGATTTAATTACAAAGAATAAATGATTACAAACACATTTTTATAGTTTATGAAAAGCTGTTTTTAAAGGAAAAACAAACCTTTTATAAGGCACAAAAATAATTACAAATAATATTATGAAAAAAAAGAAACCTAGCTGGTTTTGATATTTAAATCAATAAAATGAATATGTATATTTTTAAATAATGTGTTTAATGCTTTCCTTACTTAAAATTTCTTAACTAATTATAAACAACAAATGTTTTAGTTAATAAATAATTTTTTAATGCACAATATTTACATATGTTGCATTTTAATGAACGATATTTAATTTGATTAAATAACAATTAAGCATGAAATAAAATCAATAAAAAACTAAAACAAATGCTAACCATCTGATTTCCCTTTCAGGCAAACCCTTCCCGAACTCGTTCGAGTCCCTGGTGAAGAAGGTGTGCCGGTTCCTGTTCCACGTGTTGGCGCACATTTACTGGTCGCACTTTAAAGAGAGCGTGGCTCTGGAGCTGCAGGGACACTTGAACACACTGTACGCACATTTCATCGTCTTCGTCAGGGAATTCAACCTGATCGACCCCAAGGAGACCTGCATCATGGACGACCTGACGGAGGTGCTGTGCGCCCCCCTGCCCCCCCTCCCACACAGTCACGTGACCGAGAGATGAGCCAATAGCAGACCCGACAGAAGCGGGAGGCGGGCCCCTCCATCACTTTCCCCTCACCGTGTTAATGTGAACTGATGAAAAGGATGGGACGGGGCACCGCTGGTCTGCAGTTTGTGTACCAGCTCAGATTGGTGTGAATGTTTAACAGGACAAACAATCTGTCAACATCATCATTTATATAGGAACATTTTATATTTTAAGTTGCTTTTTATTCTTATGTTTGCGCATAGCCCCTTGGAGGTTTTGTTTTCTTTTAGGGAATGGTATTTCAGCTCGGCTCTCATCAGTGCCTTAGAGAAATAGCTAAGGTATTGTTTGTTTATATGCAAAACTGTTTAGAAAACGATCCTCGACCTCTGGCTCCCCCTTGTGGAGGGAGTGACGTCACGTGCCGACTGACTGTTTATGATCTCTGCAGCCTTATTTCACCTTTCTCTTTCATATTCCAGCCATCCTTCACTGTCCATTTTCCTATACGGCATATACATCATTTCCAGTGGTTCAAAAATTTATTCTTTAGCCTTTTCAAGATTTTGTAAAAAGGGGATGATGGTTCGAATGATGCTTTAGAGAAAGTCTGGACGTTTCTGACAAGGATACTTCCCCCGACTGCAACGGCCCAGATCCGGCTCATATCCGGTACATGTGGATCCCACACGGGCCAGATGCGGGCCGGATCTGGGCCGACACTATGTTGCTGTCCGGGATATCCGCAATGTCTGCTCGCTCGGAGAGATGGTGATGCAGACAGGGACAAAAATGTGTTGCATGGCAGTTGACTTGCTGAGTTGTATTGATATGAGAGCACATTCTCCATTTATTTTATTTTTTTATTTCACTTTTTATCTTTCTTTTTTTTAAACGATCAGATGTCATAAATATTGTGGCAAAAAATGCACATTAAGTCCCCCCCTCCAAAAAAAAAAAATAGATTGTAACTATATAAAAATCACAATAATTGCCTTTAGCGAGAGAGCATCTCTCCTCCTTATTTAATTTATTTTTACTTGATCTATTTGCAGAGTTCTTCTGTTCTTGCTTTCTTTTTATGTATTTGAATTATCTAAGTTAAAAGCCACTTAATATTTGAGGCTCTGCAAAACATAATCAAATAAAAAACAAGAAATGCCACTTTACCTCTGTGTTGTTGCGTTTCCTTCATTGATGAGACGTTCTGCTGAATGGAAAGAGTCCATCCGTGGGAACTTGTAATTGGTGAGGTCAGGCAGAAAGACTGATTTCTCATTATTATGGCATGGAGAAAACCCATGTCGCTGCTTTTTTGTTGGACAGGAAAGTGAGTTCAGAAAGGGAATCGGTGAAAAGATATAGGTACAGTAGATGAGCTATAAGAAAAGATGCCTTTATTGCCATTCAAAATTCAATGAAATTACTAAGTTAAAGGGATACTCCACCCAAAAATAAAAAAATACTGTCATCATTTACTTTACATTCACAAGTTGTTGCAAACCTGTATGAGTTTCTTTCTTCTGCTGAACACAAAGGAAGATGTTTTCAAGATGATTGAAACCCAACAGTTGTTTGGCACCATTGACTTCCATAGTAGAAAAAACAAAAAAAAATACTATGGAAGTCAATGGTGCCAAAGATCCAATCGTTCTTTAAAGGGATAGTTCACTCAAACAATGAAAATTAGCCCATGATTTACTCAACATCAAGTCATCCTAGGTGTTTATGACATTCGTCTTTCAGACGAATACAGTCAGAGTTATGTTAAAAAAATGTCCTGGCTCTTCCAAGCTTTATAATGGCCGTTTCTGTTTTAAAGTCCATAAAAGTGCATCTATCCATCATAAAAGTGCATCAATCTATCATAAAAGTGCATCAATCCATCATAAAAGTGCATCTATCCACGATAAAAGTGCATCTATCCATCATAAAAGTGCATCTATCCATGATAAAAGTGCATCTATCCACGATAAAAGTGCATCAATCTATCATAAAAGTGCATCAATCCATGATAAAAGTGCATCTATTCACCATAAAAGTGCATCAATCTATCATACATGTGCATCAATATATCATAAAAGTTAATCTATCCATGATAAAAGTGCATCTATTCGCCATAACAGTGCATCAATCTATCATAAAAGTGCATATATCCATGATAAATGTGCATCTATCCACCATAAAAGTGCATCTATCCATCATAAAAGTGCATCTATCCATCATAAAAGTGCATCTATCCATCATAAAAGTTCATCTATCCACGATAAAAGTGCATCAATCTATCATAAAAGTGCATCAATCCATCATAAAAGCACATCTATCTATGATAAAAGTGCATCTATCCATCATAAAAGCACATCTATCTATCATAAAAGTGCATATATCCATGATAAATGTGCATCTATCCACCATAATGTGCATCTTTCCACGATAAAAGTGCATCTATCCATCATAAAAGTGCATTTATCCATGATAAAAGTGCATCTATCCACGATAAAAGTGCATCTATCCATCATAAAAGTGCATCTATCCATGATAAAAGTGCATCTATCCACGATAAAAGTGCATCTATCCATCATAAAAGTGCATCTATCGCATGATTAAAGTGTATCTATCCATCATAAAACTGCATCTATCCATAAAAGTGCATCTATTTTACCATAAAAGTGCATCCATGATAAAAGTGCATCTATCCATGATTAAAGTGCATCAATCATAAAAGTGCATCTATCCATGATAAAAGTGCATCTATCCATCATAAAAGTGCATCAATCCATCATAAAAGCGCATCCATCTATGATAAAAGTGCATCTATCCATCATAAAAGTGCTATCCATGATAAAAGTGCATCTATTTACCATAAAAGTGCATCTGTCCATCATAAAAGTGCATCTATCCATGATAAAAGTGCATCTATCCATGATAAATGTGCATCAATCCATCATAAAAGTGCATCAATCTATCCTAAAAGTGCATCTATCCATAATAAAAGTGCATCTATCCATGATAAATGTGCATCAATCCATCATAAAAGTGCATCAATCCATCATAAAAGTGCATCAATCATAAAAGTGCATCTATCCATGATAAAAGTGCATCTATCCATCATAAACGTGCATCAATCCATCATAAAAGTGCATCTATCTATCACACAAGTTTTGTAAGTTTATGCTTTAGGCGTAAGTAGTTTGGTCTGAAGCTAGAATTTTACTTAGTAACATGTAAAATATTTCGTGCCTAACCAATCAGGAGCCTAGGTGTGTGCTCACATGGTGAGTGTGTGCTCACACAACCCGGTATCACGACAAGACGTGAAAAAATCACGTTGGTCCACTTTGGAAAACGTGTAGATGTCACGGTTTAACCCCCTCAAACGTGAAACTTACACTTAAACTGAAACTTAAACTTACCATAACGACCTATTGGTTTTCTTAAAACCGAGAAAAATGGGATTTTGTTTTATTGACGATCACTGAGAAATGGTCTATTATTTAAAATGCAAAAAAACAAAAAAAAACATTTATTACTTTCAAGGTGAAAAGGATTCATTTGCCTCGATCCACGCCGAAAAAAAACGTCTAAATGTCACGTTTTTAATGAAGTAGCCTAAATGGTCTACTTTGGAAAACGTGTAGATGTCACGGTTTAACCCAGAAGCGCAGCGCCGCGTCGCGCAGTGCCATATCAAAACCATAAATAGGGCTATACTGCCCTCTTGTGTCAAATTATATTTCTAAATTTATTTTTCCAACAAATAAAACCAAAACCGCAAATATCCATCCAATACACATTTGAACTCAACAGATTCAGTGGCTCAGTTGATAAAGCGTTGGGCTTTAGTCAAGAAGACCTGAGTTCAAATCCTATTCTTGCTTACGTTAAATTGTTGTGATTATATCAAACAAAGTGGCCAAAACAACATTTCTCCAACCCGGTATCATGACTATTTGACCTCGTAAAAACTTATACTGTATCACACACAATGACAATATCAAATACACATCAGTGCAAATTATACCAAAATACACATCAATGCCATTAGATCTTTATTATATGGTACAACATTAAATATGTATATGTACTGATGTAAAAACTGTAAATATTCCATATAGTCTCTGTTAATTATTTAAAATACATTAAAATAAATATATCCATCATGTTATTTTGTCTTTTAATAGACTACATCTTCAGTCACTACACTATTGGTGAAAGGTGGTTTTGGTGTGGTGTATGAAGGGAGACGTCTGGAGGATGATCTTAAAGTGAGTCAAAATAAATTAAACATGATCTTGTGAATTATCTTCTGATATATCACTCTAAGCCTTCTTAGTGTATCTTATGGCTTTTGCACACAAATTAATTGTTTGTTTTGTTCATCAGGTGGCCGTGAAAACGTGAATTTAAAGGTGCCATCTGGAACTAAAAATCAAAAAATATTCCATATTCCATAACAGATGGGGGCAGTATACCTCCAGAAAATGTGTTGTGCCGCTGCCGCACGCACTCACGTCTTCAAACAACACAAACGAGCGCTGTTTTGCTCTCTTTCTCCGCATATTATTCAAATCATTTGACACGATAGTAAAAGGTCGGAAGACCGCAGTTTCATGTGGAGCATTTGGAGATTTTTAGAGATCAGAGACTAAATGAACAACATCTCAACACTAAATGATGAAGACCGACTCATAGACGCCTGTCTCAAAAACAAGCTGTTGCATTTCGACGATATGGGAAAATAAAAGCCTGCAGGCTATTATTTTAAGTTTACGGTATTCGTTTTATTCATATTACACTTTTATTGTTAGTTTGAATTAATTTGACAGACAGCATTCGCTGATGTTGATCAACCTAGCGAAATTCAGAGCTGCCAGCTCTCAAGAATTCACTGTGACACACATGCAATTAACACTTAGCAAGCAGGTTAGTTAAGCTCTCAGATTCTGTCAATTTTATTATGCAATTCAAACAATAAATACCGTTTTTGCGCTTGTACATGTTACACCACAGATCCCTAGTGCACGTGAACCGATCATCTCTACTAGCTAATGGAAAAAGAACCCGAACACTGTTGAAAGATACAGTATGCTACAACTTACCAAAATGTATTCCTCATGCATAATGTCGACCAATCATTTTTTGAACTCTTTCCTGAACTGAAATGTAGTAATGGGCTGTATTTCCACACGACTGACATCAGATTCAAGTACACACACAAGCCGGCGCGAGCGCGACTCACTCGTCTATTGCAGTTTGGCTGGTGGTAACGTTGCCCGGCCGCATACCGCCTCCCATGGCCGGAACTGGTATTACGACACCTGCCGGGCCGGGGCTAGTAATTTAGCATGCTAATTTAGGTTTATATCTCGGCAGCACTATAACTTGTCAGTTTTTTAATGACATCATTGCACTTATTTCTTCTCATTCTTTTGATGCGTCTAGCTCATTTTTTGGATATTTTTACCTCAATTATTACATATGGCACCTTTAAAGTAAAAAAATATGTACGCATGTCAGCAAGATGTCCTCATATCCTCTCCTTTTCACTCCGGCAGCTCTGATGATTCAGAATGTTTCAGGCAACCCATGTAATTCTATACATCCCAGGCACTTGGACATCTAACCAGTAGTTCAGATGCATGTTGTTACAGCGCTGACTGTAGATGTATATTGAAGTCCTATGTGATGCTACTTCAACAGTAACAGCAGAGTGTCCTATAGTAGACAGACATAGACAAATACTTAAACTCAACATGATTCTATGGACTTAATTAATGCACATACCAGGGGCCTCATTTCTAAAGACGTGGATAGATTGATCCTCTATATACATTCAGTATGACAGTTTCCAAAATCCTCAGTGTTATTACATGGTGCACACAATAAAAGTTATACGCCAATACACACTTCCTACAGCCTTATATTTGGACTCAGGGTTTCTCTGTCTTGCACCTTTGCCACAATCTCCTGCTCTCCGATCTTGGCACTGAAGTGGCAGACAGCAGCATCAGCCAATGAACAAGGCCTCCAGGTGGCGCTATAATTTCTTTGAATGTTAGAGGTATTCGCGATAGCAGCAAGAGAAAATCAATCTTTTTATTTAGTAGCTGAGCTGACCCTCTGATCTTCTTGAAACTCTGGATTCTGATAGAGGGCCATGAGACTTAGACCTGAGTGCAAATGGAGGCTCTAGACCCTTCCAGAGCTGATATATTGAGATATTTATAATGGCATAAATGCTACGTAGGATCTGGAAAAATTACGTTTCTCCAATCTTCTCAAAACTCTGGATTCTGATAGAGGGCCATGAGACGTATACCTGAGTGCAAAAATGGAGGCTCTAGACCCTTCCAGAGCTGAGATAAGGAGATATTTATAATGGCATAAATGCTACGTGGGATCTCGATATCTCAGCTCTGGAAGGATCTAGAGCCTCCATTTTTGCACTCAGGTCAAAGTCTTGTGGCCCTCTATCAGAATCCAGAGTTTTAAGAAGATTGGAGAAACTTAATTTTTCGCCCGAAAATGAAAAAAAACGAAAGGGGTAACACTGTCGTTTTTTTTTTTTCGGGTCAAAATTTTGAATTTCGATATCTCAGCTCTGGAAGGGTCTAGAGCCTCCATTTTTGCACTCAGGTCAAAGTCTCGTGGCCCTCTATCAGAATCCAGAGTTTTGAGAAGATTGGAGAAACTTATTTTTTTGCCCGAAAACGAAAAAAACGAAAGGGGTAACACTGTCGTTTTTTTTTTTTCAGGTCGAAATTTTGAATTTCGATATCTCAGCTCTTGAAGGGTCTAGAGCATCCATTTTTGCACTCAGGTCAAAGTCTCGTGGCCCTCTATCAGAATCCAGAGTTTTGAGAAGATTGGAGAAACTTAATTTTTCGCCCGAAAACGAAAAAAACGAAAGGGGTAACACTGTCGTTTTTTTCGGGTCAAATTTTTGAATTTCGATATTTCAGCTCTGCAAGGGTCTAGAGCCTCCATTTTTGCACTCAGGTCAAAGTCCCATGGCCCTCTATCAGAATCCAGAGTTTTGAGAAGATTGGAGAAACTTATTTTCTCGCTCCGAAAAAAAAAAACGAAAGGGGTACCACTGTCGTTTTTTTTTTTTGGTCGAAATTTTGAGTTTCTCTGATCTTCTTGAAGCTCTGGATTCTGATAGAGGGCCATGAGACGTATACCTGAGTGCAAAAATGGAGGCTCTAGACACTTCCAGAGCTGAGATAAGGAGATATTTAAAATGGCATAAATGCTACGTGGGATCTCAATATCTCAGCTCTGGAAGGATCTAGAGCCTCCATTTTTGCACTCAGGTCAAAGTCTTGTGGCCCTCTATCAGAATCCAGAGTTTTAAGAAGATTGGAGAAACTTAATTTTTCGCCCGAAAACGAAAAAAAACGAAAGGGGTAACACTGTCGGGTTTTTTTTTCGGGTCAAAATTTTGAATTTCGATATCTCAGCTCTGGAAGGGTCTAGAGCCTCCATTTTTGCACTCAGGTCAAAGTCTCGTGGCCCTCTATCAGAATCCAGAGTTTTGAGAAGATTGGAGAAACTTATTTTTTTGCCCGAAAACGAAAAAAAACGAAAGGGGTAACACTGTCGTTTTTTTTTTTCAGGTCGAAATTTTGAATTTCAATATCTCAGCTCTGGAAGGATCTAGAGCCTCCATTTTTGCACTCAGGTCAAAGTCTCGTGGCCCTCTATCAGAATCCAGAGTTTTGAGAAGATTGGAGAAACTTATTTTCTCGCTCCGAAAAAAAAAAACGAAAGGGGTACCACTGTCGTTTTTTTTTTTTTTTTTTTTGGTCGAAAATTTGAGTTTCTCTGATCTTCTTGAAACTCTGGATTCTGATAGAGGGCAATGAGACTTAGACCTGAGTGCAAAAATGGAGGCTCTAGAGCCTTACAAAACAGAGATATTGAGATATTTATAATGGCATAAATGCTACGTGGGATCTCAATATCTCAGCTCTGGAAGGGTCTAGAGCCTCCATTTTTGCAGTCTGCAGGATGAAATGACTGAGGGGGCATGTGAAATTGTTAAGGGGGCTTAACTTTATACCATCAATGAACAATCAACATACAAACCTCGCTTTGGAACAACAGATTTTTAAATGCAGCGCTCCATAACACACTCCGTATGCAACCACGTAATAAAAAGATAAGCCAGCATAATTTTTTATTCATATATGAACTCTTTCATGCTTAAGTTTAAAATATTCTGACTTACTCCCCAGAGTGTTTTTATTTTAGAACGTTCCCTCTTAATGTTTCCATGGCAACGCGTCATATTTGTCACGTGACACCACAGCCACAATGAATGACAGATGTGTATCGCTTAATTTTAATTTTCCTTTTTTATTTAAAATATTCACAAACTTGCTTACCATGTCATCAACTATCTGATATTCCGATTGTCAAAAATGTGTAAGTGAGTGTGTTTGGTTGTTTAAAACCTTTATAAATAATCTTGATCTTTAGCCTATCTATAACGTGAGACGACACCACATTTATTTGCGCCGCAGTTCAGAGAGTCAGTCATCATCAGTTTCTCCCGAGATATATGTAAAAAAGTGGCCGGTGAACAAATAAAGAATTTTGAGAAGAATTTATTCAAAGAAGAATAAAGTGAACTTTATAGTCATTTCCACAATGTTTGTCTGATATGAATAACACACGTTAGCAAATTATATTTGAATAGCTGGTTATTGCTGCTTCCACAGACATCCGTGTGTATTTTACAAACTCCAAATGTACTGTTTTACTAGTGCTTAAGTGAATTTCAATGTCTGAAACCTAAAATAAACATTATGAGGTTGAAACACTGCATAGTTTTGATATATGACAGCGCTGTCCGTCCGTCTCGATCCAACCAACGCGAATCTGGTAGTGATGTCACGACACTGAACATTATACATCCCCTATGGGACTGTACCGCTCAAAAGGTTAAACATTTCATTTGTAACATGAATACAAGAATGAAACTGAGGGGGCACAAATCAGATCTGAGGGGGCAATGCCCCCTTTTGCCCCCTCGTGGCGCCGGGCCTGTCTAGACCCTTCCAGAGCTGAGATATCGAAACTCAAAATTTCGACCCGAAAAACAAACGACAGTGGTACCCCTTACGTTTTTTTTGGTGGGGCGAAAAATTAAGTTTCCCCAATCTTCCCAAAACTCTGGATTCTGATAGAGGGCCATGAGACTTAGTCCTGAGTGCAAAAATGGAGGCTCTAGACCCTTCCAGAGCTGAGATACCGAAACTCAAAATTTCGACTCGAAGAAAAAAAACGACAGTGGTACCCCTTACGTTTTTTTTTGGGGGGGGGGTGAAAAATTAAGTTTCCCCAATCTTCTCAAAACTCTGGATTCTGATAGAGGGCCATGAGACTTAGTCCTGAGTGCAAAAATGGAGGCTCTAGACCCTTCCAGAGCTGAGATATCGAAACTCAAAATTTCGAACCGAAAAAAAAAACGACAGTGGTACCCCTTACGTTTTTTTTTTTTGGGGGGGGGGGGCGAAAAATTAAGTATCCCCAATCTTCTCAAAACTCTAGATTCTGATAGAGGGCCATGAGACTTAGTCCTGAGTGCAAAAATGGAGGCTCTAGCCCCTTCCAGAGCTGAGATATCGAAACTCAAAAATTCGGCCCGAAAAAAAAAACGACAGTGGTACCCCTTACGTTTTTTTTGGGGGGGCGAAAATTTAGTTTCTCCAATCTTCCCAAAACTCTGGATTCTGATAGAGGGCCATGAGACTTAGACCTGAGTGCAAAAATGGAGGCTCTTGCCCCTTCCAGAGCTGAGATATCGAAACTCAAAAATTCGGCCCGAAAAAAAAAAACGACAGTGGTACCCCTTACGTTTTTTTTTTTTTTCGGCGAAAAATTAAGTTTCTCCAATCTTCCCAAAACTCTGGATTCTGGTAGAGGGCCATGAGACTTAGACTTGAGTGCAAAAATGGAGGCTCTAGCCCCTTCCAGAGCTGAGATATCGAAACTCAAAATTCGGCCCGAAAAAAAACGACAGTGGTACCCCTTACGTTTTTTTTTTTTGGGCGAAAAATTAAGTTTCTCCAATCTTCCCAAAACTCTGGATTCTGATAGAGGGCCATGAGACTTAGACCTGAGTTTAAAAATAGAGGCTCTAGCCCCTTCCAGAGCTGAGATATCGAAACTCAAAAATTCGTCCCGAAAAAAAAAACGACAGTGGTACCCCTTACGTTTTTTTTTTTTGGGCGAAAAATTAAGTTTCTCCAATCTTCCCAAAACTCTGGATTCTGATAGAGGGCCATGAGACTTAGACCTGAGTGCAAAAATGGAGGCTCTTGCCCCTTCCAGAGCTGAGATATCGAAACTCAAAAATTCGGCCCGAAAAAAAACCGACAGTGGTACCCCTTACGTTTTTTTTTTTTGGGTGAAAAATTAAGTTTCTCCAATCTTCCCAAAACTCTGGATTCTGATAGAGGGCCATGAGACTTAGACCTGAGTGCAAAAATGGAGGCTCTAGCCCCTTCCAGAGCTGAGATATCGAAACTCAAAAATTCAGCACGAAAAAAAAAACGACAGTGGTACCCCTTACGTTTTTTTTTTTTTGGGCGAAAAATTGAGTTTCTCCAATCTTCCCAAAACTCTGGATTCTGATAGAGGGCCATGAGACTTAGACCTGAGTGCAAAAATGGAGGCTCTAGCCCCTTCCAGAGCTGATATATCGAAACTCAAAAATTCAGCCCGAAAAAAACGACAGTGGTACCCCTTACGTTTTTTTTTTTTTTGGGCGAAAAATTAAGTTTCTCCAATCTTCTCAAAACTCTGGATTCTGATAGAGGGCCATGTGACTTAGACCTGAGTGCAAAAATGGAGGCTCTTGCCCCTTCCAGAGCTGAGATATCGAAACTCAAAAATTCGGCCCGAAAAAAAAAACGACAGTGGTACCCCTTACGTTTTTTTTTTTTGGGCGAAAATTTAAGTTTCTCCAATCTTCCCAAAACTCTGGATTCTGATAGAGGGCCATGAGACTTGTACCTGAGTGCAAAAATGGAGGCTCTAGCCCCTTCCAGAGCTGAGATATCGAAACTCAAAAATTCGGCACGAAAAAAAAAACGACAGTGGTACCCCTTACGTTTTTTTTTTTTTGGGCGAAAAATTGAGTTTCTCCAATCTTCTCAAAACTCTGGATTCTGATAGAGGGCCATGTGACTTAGACCTGAGTGCAAAAATGGAGGCTCTAGCCCCTTCCAGAGCTGAGATATCGAAACTCAAAAATTCAGCCCGAAAAAAAAACGACAGTGGTACCCCTTACGGTTTTTTTTTTGGGGCGAAAAATTAAGTTTCTCCAATCTTCCCAAAACTCTGGATTCTGATAGAAGGCCATTAAACTTAGACCTGAGTGCAAAAATGGAGGCTCTTTCCCCTTCCAGAGCTGAGATATCGAAACTCAAAAATTCGGCCCGAAAAAAAAACGACAGTGGTACCCCTTAAGTTTTTTTTTTTTTATGCGAAAAATTAAGTTTCTCCAATCTTCCCAAAACTCTGGATTCTGATAGAGGGCCATGAGACTTAGACCTGAGTGCAAAAATGGAGGCTCTAGCCCCTTCCAGAGCTGAGATATCGAAACTCAAAAATTCGGCACGAAAAAAAAACGACAGTGGTACCCCTTACGTTTTTTTTTTTTTTGGGCGAAAAATTTAGTTTCTCCAATCTTCTCAAAACTCTGGATTCTGATAGAGGGCCATGTGACTTAGACCTGAGTGCAAAAATGGAGGCTCTAGCCCCTTCCAGAGCTGAGATATCGAAACTCAAAAATTCAGCCCGAAAAAAAAACGACAGTGGTACCCCTTACGTTTTTTTTTTTTGGGGCGAAAAATTAAGTTTCTCCAATCTTCTCAAAACTCTGGATTCTGATAGAGGGCCATGTGACTTAGACCTGAGTGCAAAAATGGAGGCTCTTGCCCCTTCCAGAGCTGAGATATGGAAACTCAAAAATTCGGCCCGAAAAAAAAAACGACAGTGGTACCCCTTACGTTTTTTTTTTTTTGGGCGAAAATTTAAGTTTCTCCAATCTTCCCAAAACTCTGGATTCTGATAGAGGGCCATGGGACTTGTACCTGAGTGCAAAAATGGAGGCTCTAGCCCCTTCCAGAGCAGAGATATCGAAACTCAAAAATTCGGCCCGAAAAAAAAAACGACAGTGGTACCCCTTACGTTTTTTTTTTCGGCGAAAAATTAAGTTTCTCCAATCTTCCCAAAACTCTGGATTCTGATAGAGGGCCATGAGACTTAGACCTGAGTGCAAAAATGGAGGCTCTAGCCCCTTCCAGAGCTGAGATATCGAAACTCAAAAATTCGGCCCGAAAAAAAACGACAGTGGTACCCCTTACGTTTTTTTTTTGGGGGGCGAAAAATTAAGTTTCTCCAATCTTCCCAAAACTCTGGATTCTGATAGAGGGCCATGAGACTTGTACCTGAGTGCAAAAATGGAGGCTCTAGCCCCTTCCAGAGCTGAGATATCGAAACTCAAAAATTCGGCCCGAAAAAAAAACGACAGTGGTACCCCTTACGTTTTTTTTTTTTGGGGCGAAAAATTAAGTTTCTCCAATCTTCTCAAAACTCTGGATTCTGATAGAGGGCCATGTGACTTAGACCTGAGTGCAAAAATGGAGGCTCTTGCCCCTTCCAGAGCTGAGATATCGAAACTCAAAAATTCGGCCCGAAAAAAAAACGACAGTGGTACCCCTTACGTTTTTTTTTTTCGGCGAAAAATTAAGTTTCTCCAATCTTCCCAAAACTCTGGATTCTGATAGAGGGCCATGAGACTTAGACCTGAGTGCAAAAATGGAGGCTCTAGCCCCTTCCAGAGCTGAGATATCGAAACTCAAAAATTCGGACCGAATAAAAAAAGACAGTGGTACCCCTTACGTTTTTTTTTTTTGGGCGAAAAATTAAGTTTCTCCAATCTTCCCAAAACTCTGGATTCTGATAGAGGGCCATGAGACTTGTACCTGAGTGCAAAAATGGAGGCTCTAGCCCCTTCCAGAGCTGAGATATCGAAACTCAAAAATTCGGCCCGAAAAAAAAAAAACGACAGTGGTACCCCTTACGTTTTTTTTTTTTGGGCGAAAAATTAAGTTTCTCTAATCTTCCCAAAACTCTGGATTCTGATAGAGGGCCATGAGACTTAGACCTGAGTGCAAAAATGGAGGCTCTAGCCCCTTCCAGAGCTGAGATATCGAAACTCAAAAATTCGGCACGAAAAAAAAAACGACAGTGGTACCCCTTACGTTTTTTTTTTTTGGGCGAAAAATTGAGTTTCTCCAATCTTCCCAAAACTCTGGATTCTGATAGAGGGCCATGAGACTTAGACCTGAGTGCAAAAATGGAGGCTCTAGCCCCTTCCAGAGCTGAGATATCGAAACTCAAAAATTCAGCCCGAAAAAAAAAACGACAGTGGTCCCCCTTACGTTTTTTTTTTTGGGCGAAAAATTAAGTTTCTCCAATCTTCTAAAAACTCTGGATTCTGATAGAGGGCCATGTGACTTAGACCTGAGTGCAAAAATGGAGGCTCTTGCCCCTTCCAGAGTTGAGATATCGAAACTCAAAAATTCGGCCCGAAAAAAAAAACGACAGTGGTACCCCTTACGTTTTTTTTTTTCTGGGCGAAAATTTAAGTTTCTCCAATCTTCCCAAAACTCTGGATTCTGATAGAGGGCCATGATACTTGTACCTGAGTGCAAAAATGGAGGCTCTAGCCCCTTCCAGAGCTGAGATATCGAAACTCAAAAATTCAGCCCGAAAAAAAAACGACAGTGGTACCCCTTACGTTTTTTTTTTTTGGGCGAAAAATTAAGTTTCTCCAATCTTCCCAAAACTCTGGATTCTGATAGAGGGCCATGAGACTTAGACCTGAGTGCAAAAATGGAGGCTCTAGCCCCTTCCAGAGCTGAGATATCGAAACTCAAAAATTCGGCCCGAAAAAAAACGACAGTGGTACCCCTTACGTTTTTTTTTGGGGGGGCGAAAAATTAAGTTTCTCCAATCTTCCCAAAACTCTGGATTCTGATAGAGGGCCATGAGACTTGTACCTGAGTGCAAAAATGGAGGCTCTAGCCCCTTCCAGAGCTGAGATATCGAAACTCAAAAATTCGGCCCGAAAAAAAAACGACAGTGGTACCCCTTACGTTTTTTTTTTTTGGGCGAAAAATTAAGTTTCTCCAATCTTCCCAAAACTCTGGATTCTGATAGAGGGCCATGAGACTTGTACCTGAGTGCAAAAATGGAGGCTCTAGCCCCTTCCAGAGCTGAGATATCGAAACTCAAAAATTCGGCCCGAAAAAAAAAACGACAGTGGTACCCCTTACGTTTTTTTTTTTTGGGCGAAAAATTAAGTTTCTCCAATCTTCCCAAAACTCTGGATTCTGATAGAGGGCCATGAGACTTAGACCTGAGTGCAAAAATGGAGGCTCTAGCCCCTTCCAGAGCTGAGATATCGAAACTCAAAAATTCGGCACGAAAAAAAAAACGACAGTGGTACCCCTTACGTTTTTTTTTTGGGCGAAAAATTGAGTTTCTCCAATCTTCTCAAAACTCTGGATTCTGATAGAGGGCCATGTGACTTAGACCTGAGTGCAAAAATGGAGGCTCTAGCCCCTTCCAGAGCTGAGATATCGAAACTCAAAAATTCAGCCCGAAAAAAAAACGACAGTGGTACCCCTTACGTTTTTTTTTTTGGGGCGAAAAATTAAGTTTCTCCAATCTTCTCAAAACTCTGGATTCTAATAGAGGGCCATGTGACTTAGACCTGAGTGCAAAAATGGAGGCTCTTGCCCCTTCCAGAGCTGAGATATCGAAACTCAAAAATTCGGCCCGAAAAAAAAACGACAGTGGTACCCCTTACGTTTTTTTTTTTTGGGCGAAAATTTAAGTTTCTCCAATCTTCCCAAAACTCTGGATTCTGATAGAGGGCCATGAGACTTGTACCTGAGTGCAAAAA
This sequence comes from Pimephales promelas, assembly GCF_988280905.1. Lineage (NCBI taxonomy): Eukaryota > Metazoa > Chordata > Actinopteri > Cypriniformes > Leuciscidae > Pimephales > Pimephales promelas. The sequence continues at coordinate 10,403,318 of NC_142793.1, forward strand.
TGGAGGCTCTAGCCCCTTCCAGAGCAGAGATATCGAAACTCAAAAATTCGGCCCGAAAAAAAAAACGACAGTGGTACCCCTTACGTTTTTTTTTTCGGCGAAAAATTAAGTTTCTCCAATCTTCCCAAAACTCTGGATTCTGATAGAGGGCCATGAGACTTAGACCTGAGAGCAAAAATGGAGGCTCTAGCCCCTTGCAGAGCTGAGATATCGAAACTCAAAAATTCGGCCCGAAAAAAAACGACAGTGGTACCCCTTACGTTTTTTTTTGGGGGGGCGAAAAATTAAGTTTCTCCAATCTTCCCAAAACTCTGGATTCTGATAGAGGGCCATGAGACTTGTACCTGAGTGCAAAAATGGAGGCTCTAGCCCCTTCCAGAGCTGAGATATCGAAACTCAAAAATTCGGCCCGAAAAAAAAACGACAGTGGTACCCCTTACGTTTTTTTTTTTTGGGCGAAAAATTAAGTTTCTCCAATCTTCCCAAAACTCTGGATTCTGATAGAGGGCCATGAGACTTGTACCTGAGTGCAAAAATGGAGGCTCTAGCCCCTTCCAGAGCTGAGATATCGAAACTCAAAAATTCGGCCCGAAAAAAAAACGACAGTGGTACCCCTTACGTTTTTTTTTTTTGGGCGAAAATTTAAGTTTCTCCAATCTTCCCAAAACTCTGGATTCTGATAGAGGGCCATGAGACTTGTACCTGAGTGCAAAAATGGAGGCTCTAGCCCCTTCCAGAGCTGAGATATCGAAACTCAAAAATTCGGCACGAAAAAAAAAACGACAGTGGTACCCCTTACGTTTTTTTTTTTTTTGGGCGAAAAATTGAGTTTCTCCAATCTTCTCAAAACTCTGGATTCTGATAGAGGGCCATGTGACTTAGACCTGAGTGCAAAAATGGAGGCTCTAGCCCCTTCCAGAGCTGAGATATCGAAACTCAAAAATTCAGCCCGAAAAAAAAACGACAGTGGTACCCCTTACGTTTTTTTTTTTGGGGCGAAAAATTAAGTTTCTCCAATCTTCTCAAAACTCTGGATTCTGATAGAGGGCCATGTGACTTAGACCTGAGTGCAAAAATGGAGGCTCTTGCCCCTTCCAGAGCTGAGATATCGAAACTCAAAAATTCGGCCCGAAAAAAAAACGACAGTGGTACCCCTTACGTTTTTTTTTTTTGGGCGAAAATTTAAGTTTCTCCAATCTTCCCAAAACTCTGGATTCTGATAGAGGGCCATGAGACTTGTACCTGAGTGCGAAAATGGAGGCTCTAGCCCCTTCCAGAGCAGAGATATCGAAACTCAAAAATTCGGCCCGAAAAAAAAAACGACAGTGGTACCCCTTACGTTTTTTTTTTTCGGCGAAAAATTAAGTTTCTCCAATCTTCCCAAAACTCTGGATTCTGATAGAGGGCCATGAGACTTAGACCTGAGAGCAAAAATGGAGGCTCTAGCCCCTTGCAGAGCTGAGATATCGAAACTCAAAAATTCGGCCCGAAAAAAAACGACAGTGGTACCCCTTACGTTTTTTTTTTGGGGGGCGAAAAATTAAGTTTCTCCAATCTTCCCAAAACTCTGGATTCTGATAGAGGGCCATGAGACTTGTACCTGAGTGCAAAAATGGAGGCTCTAGCCCCTTCCAGAGCTGAGATATCGAAACTCAAAAATTCGGCCCGAAAAAAAAACGACAGTGGTACCCCTTACGTTTTTTTTTTTTGGGCGAAAAATTAAGTTTCTCCAATCTTCCCAAAACTCTGGATTCTGATAGAGGGCCATGAGACTTGTACCTGAGTGCAAAAATGGAGGCTCTAGCCCCTTCCAGAGCTGAGATATCGAAACTCAAAAATTCGGCCCGAAAAAAAAACGACAGTGGTACCCCTTACGTTTTTTTTTTTGGGCGAAAAATCAAGTTTCTCTAATCTTCTCAAAACTCTGGATTCTGATAGAGGGCCATGTGACTTAGACCTGAGTGCAAAAATGGAGGCTCTTGCCCCTTCCAGAGCTGAGATATCGAAACTCAAAAATTCGGCCCGAAAAAAAAAACGACAGTGGTACCCCTTACGTTTTTTTTTTTTGGGTGAAAATTTAAGTTTCTCCAATCTTCCCAAAACTCTGGATTCTGATAGAGGGCCATGAGACTTGTACCTGAGTGCAAAAATGGAGGCTCTAGCCCCTTCCAGAGCTGAGATATCGAAACTCAAAAATTCGGCCCGAAAAAAAAAACGACAGTGGTACCCCTTACGTTTTTTTTTTTCGGCGAAAAATTAAGTTTCTCCAATCTTCCCAAAACTCTGGATTCTGATAGAGGGCCATGAGACTTAGACCTGAGTGCAAAAATGGAGGCTCTAGCCCCTTCCTGAGCTGAGATATCGAAACTCAAAAATTCAGCCCGAAAAAAAAACGACAGTGGTACCCCTTACGTTTTTTTTTTGGGGCGAAAAATTTAGTTTCTCCAATCTTCTCAAAACTCTGGATTCTGATAGAGGGCCATGTGACTTAGACCTGAGTGCAAAAATGGAGGCTCTTGCCCCTTCCAGAGCTGAGATATCGAAACTCAAAAATTCGGCCCGAAAAAAAAAACGACAGTGGTACCCCTTATGTTTTTTTTTTTGGGCGAAAATTTAAGTTTCTCCAATCTTCCCAAAACTCTGGATTCTAATAGAGGGCCATGAGACTTGTACCTGAGTGCAAAAATGGAGGCTCTAGCCCCTTCCAGAGCTGAGATATCGAAACTCAAATATTCGGCCCGAAAAAAAAACGACAGTGGTACCCCTTACGTTTTTTTTTTTGGGCGAAAAATTAAGTTTCTCCAATCTTCCCAAAACTCTGGATTCTGATAGAGGGCCATGAGACTTAGACCTGAGTGCAAAAATGGAGGCTCTTGCCCCTTCCAGAGCTGAGATATCGAAACTCAAAAATTCGGCCCGAAAAAAACGACAGTGGTACCCCTTACGTTTTTTTTTTTGGGGCGAAAAATTAAGTTTCTCCAATCTTCCCAAAACTCTGGATTCTGATAGAGGGCCATGAGACTTGTACCTGAGTGCAAAAATGGAGGCTCTAGCCCCTTCCAGAGCTGAGATATCGAAACTCAAAAATTCGGCCCGAAAAAAAAACCGACAGTGGTACCCCTTACGTTTTTTTTTTTGGGCGAAAAATTAAGTTTCTCAAATCTTCCCAAAACTCTGGATTCTGATAGAGGTCCATGAGACTTGTACCTGAGTGCAAAAATGGAGGCTCTAGCCCCTTCCAGAGCTGAGATATCGAAACTCAAAAATTCGGCCCAAAAAAAAAACGACAGTGGTACCCCTTACGTTTTTTTTTTTTTGGGCGAAAAATTAAGTTTCTCCAATCTTCCCAAAACTCTGGATTCTGATAGAGGGCCATGAGACTTAGACCTGAGTGCAAAAATGGAGGCTCTAGCCCCTTCCAGAGCTGAGATATCGAAACTCAAAAATTCGGCCCGAAAAAAAAAACGACAGTGGTACCCCTTACGTTTTTTTTTTTTTGGGCGAAAAATTGAGTTTCTCCAATCTTCCCAAAACTCTGGATTCTGATAGAGGGCCATGAGACTTGTACCTGAGTGCAAAAATGGAGGCTCTAGCCCCTTCCAGAGCTGAGATATCGAAACTCAAAAATTCGGCCCGAAAAAAAAACGACAGTGGTACCCCTTACGTTTTTTTTTTTTGGGTGAAAAATTAAGTTTCTCCAATCTTCCCAAAACTCTGGATTCTGATAGAGGGCCATGAGACTTGTACCTGAGTGCAAAAATGGAGGCTCTAGCCCCTTCCAGAGCTGAGATATCGAAACTCAAAAATTCGGCCCGAAAAAAAAACGACAGTGGTACCCCTTACGTTTTTTTTTTTTGGGCGAAAAATTAAGTTTCTCCAATCTTCCCAAAACTCTGGATTCTGATAGAGGGCCATGAGACTTAGACCTGAGTGCAAAAATGGAGGCTCTAGCCCCTTCCAGAGCTGAGATATCGAAACTCAAAAATTCGGCCCGAAAAAAAAAACGACAGTGGTACCCCTTACGTTTTTTTTTTTTGGGTGAAAAATTAAGTTTCTCCAATCTTCCCAAAACTCTGGATTCTGATAGAGGGCCATGAGACTTGTACCTGAGTGCAAAAATGGAGGCTCTAGCCCCTTCCAGAGCTGAGATATCGAAACTCAAAAATTCGGCCCGAAAAAAAAACGACAGTGGTACCCCTTACGTTTTTTTTTTTTGGGCGAAAAATTAAGTTTCTCCAATCTTCCCAAAACTCTGGATTCTGATAGAGGGCCATGAGACTTAGACCTGAGTGCAAAAATGGAGGCTCTAGCCCCTTCCAGAGCTGAGATATCGAAACTCAAAAATTCGACCCGAAAAAAAAAACGACAGTGGTACCCCTTACGTTTTTTTTTTTTGGGCGAAAAATTAAGTTTCTCCAATCTTCCCAAAACTCTGGATTCTGATAGAGGGCCATGAGACTTGTACCTGAGTGCAAAAATGGAGGCTCTAGCCCCTTCCAGAGCTGAGATATCGAAACTCAAAAATTCGGCCCGAAAAAAAAAACGACAGTGGTACCCCTTACGTTTTTTTTTTTTGGGCGAAAAATTAAGTTTCTCCAATCTTCCCAAAACTCTGGATTCTGATAGAGGGCCATGAGACTTAGACCTGAGTGCAAAAATGGAGGCTCTAGCCCCTTCCAGAGCTGAGATATCGAAACTCAAAAATTCGGCACGAAAAAAAAAACGACAGTGGTACCCCTTACGGTTTTTTTTTTTTTGGGCGAAAAATTGAGTTTCTCCAATCTTCTCAAAACTCTGGATTCTGATAGAGGGCCATGTGACTTAGACCTGAGTGCAAAAATGGAGGCTCTAGCCCCTTCCAGAGCTGAGATATCGAAACTCAAAAATTCAGCCCGAAAAAAAAACGACAGTGGTACCCCTTACGTTTTTTTTTTTGGGGCGAAAAATTAAGTTTCTCCAATCTTCTCAAAACTCTGGATTCTGATAGAGGGCCATGTGACTTAGACCTGAGTGCAAAAATGGAGGCTCTTGCCCCTTCCAGAGCTGAGATATCGAAACTCAAAAATTCGGCCCGAAAAAAAAACGACAGTGGTACCCCTTACGTTTTTTTTTTTTGGGCGAAAATTTAAGTTTCTCCAATCTTCCCAAAACTCTGGATTCTGATAGAGGGCCATGAGACTTGTACCTGAGTGCAAAAATGGAGGCTCTAGCCCCTTCCAGAGCAGAGATATCGAAACTCAAAAATTCGGCCCGAAAAAAAAAACGACAGTGGTACCCCTTACGTTTTTTTTTTCGGCGAAAAATTAAGTTTCTCCAATCTTCCCAAAACTCTGGATTCTGATAGAGGGCCATGAGACTTAGACCTGAGAGCAAAAATGGAGGCTCTAGCCCCTTCCAGAGCTGAGATATCGAAACTCAAAAATTCGGCCCGAAAAAAAACGACAGTGGTACCCCTTACGTTTTTTTTTTGGTGGGCGAAAAATTAAGTTTCTCCAATCTTCCCAAAACTCTGGATTCTGATAGAGGGCCATGAGACTTGTACCTGAGTGCAAAAATGGAGGCTCTAGCCCCTTCCAGAGCTGAGATATCGAAACTCAAAAATTCGGCCTTAAAAAAAACGACAGTGGTACCCCTTACGTTTTTTTTTTTTGGGCGAAAAATTAAGTTTCTCCAATCTTCCCAAAACTCTGGATTCTGATAGAGGGCCATGAGACTTGTACCTGAGTGCAAAAATGGAGGCTCTAGCCCCTTCCAGAGCTGAGATATCGAAACTCAAAAATTCGGCCCGAAAAAAAAACGACAGTGGTACCCCTTACGTTTTTTTTTTTTGGGCGAAAAATCAAGTTTCTCTAATCTTCTCAAAACTCTGGATTCTGATAGAGGGCCATGTGACTTAGACCTGAGTGCAAAAATGGAGGCTCTTGCCCCTTCCAGAGCTGAGATATCGAAACTCAAAAATTCGGCCCGAAAAAAAAACGACAGTGGTACCCCTTACGTTTTTTTTTTTTGGGTGAAAATTTAAGTTTCTCCAATCTTCCCAAAACTCCGGATTCTGATAGAGGGCCATGAGACTTGTACCTGAGTGCAAAAATGGAGGCTCTAGCCCCTTCCAGAGCTGAGATATCGAAACTCAAAAATTCGGCCCGAAAAAAAAAACGACAGTGGTACCCCTTACGTTTTTTTTTTTTCGGCGAAAAATTAAGTTTCTCCAATCTTCCCAAAACTCTGGATTCTGATAGAGGGCCATGAGATTTAGACCTGAGTGCAAAAATGGAGGCTCTAGCCCCTTCCTGAGCTGAGATATCGAAACTCAAAAATTCAGCCCGAAAAAAAAAACGACAGTGGTACCCCTTACGTTTTTTTTTTTGGGCGAAAAATTAAGTTTCTCCAATCTTCCCAAAACTCTGGATTCTGATAGAGGGCCATGAGACTTGTACCTGAGTGCAAAAATGGAGGCTCTAGCCCCTTCCAGAGCTGAGATATCGAAACTCAAAAATTCGGCCCGAAAAAAAAAAACGACAGTGGTACCCCTTACGTTTTTTTTTTTTGGGCGAAAAATTAAGTTTCTCCAATCTTCCCAAAACTCTGGATTCTGATAGAGGGCCATGAGACTTAGACCTGAGTGCAAAAATGGAGGCTCTAGCCCCTTCCAGAGCTGAGATATCGAAACTCAAAAATTCGGCACGAAAAAAAAAACGACAGTGGTACCCCTTACGTTTTTTTTTTGGGGCGAAAAATTAAGTTTCTCCAATCTTCTCAAAACTCTGGATTCTGATAGAGGGCCATGTGACTTAGACCTGAGTGCAAAAATGGAGGCTCTTGCCCCTTCCAGAGCTGAGATATCGAAACTCAAAAATTCGGCCCGAAAAAAAAACGACAGTGGTACCCCTTACGTTTTTTTTTTTTGGGCGAAAATTTAAGTTTCTCCAATCTTCCCAAAACTCTGGATTCTGATAGAGGGCCATGAGACTTGTACCTGAGTGCAAAAATGGAGGCTCTAGCCCCTTCCAGAGCAGAGATATCGAAACTCAAAAATTCGGCCCGAAAAAAAAAACGACAGTGGTACCCCTTACGTTTTTTTTTTTTGGGTGAAAAATTAAGTTTCTCCAATCTTCCCAAAACTCTGGATTCTGATAGAGGGCCATGAGACTTGTACCTGAGTGCAAAAATGGAGGCTCTAGCCCCTTCCAGAGCTGAGATATCGAAACTCAAAAATTCGGCCCGAAAAAAAAACGACAGTGGTACCCCTTACGTTTTTTTTTTTTGGGCGAAAAATTAAGTTTCTCCAATCTTCCCAAAACTCTGGATTCTGATAGAGGGCCATGAGACTTAGACCTGAGTGCAAAAATGGAGGCTCTAGCCCCTTCCAGAGCTGAGATATCGAAACTCAAAAATTCGGCCCGAAAAAAAAAACGACAGTGGTACCCCTTACGTTTTTTTTTTTTGGGCGAAAAATTAAGTTTCTCCAATCTTCCCAAAACTCTGGATTCTGATAGAGGGCCATGAGACTTGTACCTGAGTGCAAAAATGGAGGCTCTAGCCCCTTCCAGAGCTGAGATATCGAAACTCAAAAATTCGGCCCGAAAAAAAAAACGACAGTGGTACCCCTTACGTTTTTTTTTTTTGGGCGAAAAATTAAGTTTCTCCAATCTTCCCAAAACTCTGGATTCTGATAGAGGGCCATGAGACTTAGACCTGAGTGCAAAAATGGAGGCTCTAGCCCCTTCCAGAGCTGAGATATCGAAACTCAAAAATTCGGCACGAAAAAAAAAACGACAGTGGTACCCCTTACGTTTTTTTTTTTTTGGGCGAAAAATTGAGTTTCTCCAATCTTCTCAAAACTCTGGATTCTGATAGAGGGCCATGTGACTTAGACCTGAGTGCAAAAATGGAGGCTCTAGCCCCTTCCAGAGCTGAGATATCGAAACTCAAAAATTCAGCCCGAAAAAAAAACGACAGTGGTACCCCTTACGTTTTTTTTTTTGGGGCGAAAAATTAAGTTTCTCCAATCTTCTCAAAACTCTGGATTCTGATAGAGGGCCATGTGACTTAGACCTGAGTGCAAAAATGGAGGCTCTTGCCCCTTCCAGAGCTGAGATATCGAAACTCAAAAATTCGGCCCGAAAAAAAAACGACAGTGGTACCCCTTACGTTTTTTTTTTTTGGGCGAAAATTTAAGTTTCTCCAATCTTCCCAAAACTCTGGATTCTGATAGAGGGCCATGAGACTTGTACCTGAGTGCAAAAATGGAGGCTCTAGCCCCTTCCAGAGCAGAGATATCGAAACTCAAAAATTCGGCCCGAAAAAAAAACGACAGTGGTACCCCTTACGTTTTTTTTTTTTGGGCGAAAAATTAAGTTTCTCCAATCTTCCCAAAACTCTGGATTCTGATAGAGGGCCATGAGACTTGTACCTGAGTGCAAAAATGGAGGCTCTAGCCCCTTCCAGAGCTGAGATATCGAAACTCAAAAATTCGGCCCGAAAAAAAAAACGACAGTGGTACCCCTTACGGTTTTTTTTTTCGGCGAAAAATTAAGTTTCTCCAATCTTCCCAAAACTCTGGATTCTGATAGAGGGCCATGAGATTTAGACCTGAGTGCAAAAATGGAGGCTCTAGCCCCTTCCTGAGCTGAGATATCGAAACTCAAAAATTCAGCCCGAAAAAAAAAACGACAGTGGTACCCCTTACGTTTTTTTTTTTGGGCGAAAAATTAAGTTTCTCCAATCTTCTCAAAACTCTGGATTCTGATAGAGGGCCATGTGACTTAGACCTGAGTGCAAAAATGGAGGCTCTTGCCCCTTCCAGAGCTGAGATATCGAAACTCAAAAATTCGGCCCGAAAAAAAAAACGACAGTGGTACCCCTTATGTTTTTTTTTTTGGGCGAAAATTTAAGTTTCTCCAATCTTCCCAAAACTCTGGATTCTAATAGAGGGCCATGAGACTTGTACCTGAGTGCAAAAATGGAGGCTCTAGCCCCTTCCAGAGCTGAGATATCGAAACTCAAAAATTCGGCCCGAAAAAAAAACCGACAGTGGTACCCCTTACGTTTTTTTTTTGGGGCAAAAATTAAGTTTCTCCAATCTTCCCAAAACTCTGGATTCTGATAGAGGTCCATGAGACTTGTACCTGAGTGCAAAAATGGAGGCTCTAGCCCCTTCCAGAGCTGAGATATCGAAACTCAAAAATTCGGCCCAAAAAAAAAAACGACAGTGGTACCCCTTACGTTTTTTTTTTTTGGGCGAAAAATTAAGTTTCTCCAATCTTCCCAAAACTCTGGATTCTGATAGAGGGCCATGAGACTTAGACCTGAGTGCAAAAATGGAGGCTCTAGCCCCTTCCAGAGCTGAGATATCGAAACTCAAAAATTCGGCCCGAAAAAAAAAACGACAGTGGTACCCCTTACGTTTTTTTTTTTTTTTGGGCGAAAAATTGAGTTTCTCCAATCTTCCCAAAACTCTGGATTCTGATAGAGGGCCATGAGACTTGTACCTGAGTGCAAAAATGGAGGCTCTAGCCCCTTCCAGAGCTGAGATATCGAAACTCAAAAATTCGGCCCGAAAAAAAACGACAGTGGTACCCCTTACTTTTTTTTTTTTTGGGGCGAAAAATTAAGTTTCTCCAATCTTCCCAAAACTCTGGATTCTGATAGAGGGCCATGAGACTTGTACCTGAGTGCAAAAATGGAGGCTCTAGCCCCTTCCAGAGCTGAGATATCGAAACTCAAAAATTCGGCCCGAAAAAAAAAACGACAGTGGTACCCCTTACGTTTTTTTTTTTGGGGTGAAAAATTAAGTTTCTCCAATCTTCCCAAAACTCTGGATTCTGATAGAGGGCCATGAGACTTGTACCTGAGTGCAAAAATGGAGGCTCTAGCCCCTTCCAGAGCTGAGATATCGAAACTCAAAAATTCGGCACGAAAAAAAAACGACAGTGGTACCCCTTACGTTTTTTTTTTTTGGGCGAAAAATTAAGTTTCTCCAATCTTCCCAAAACTCTGGATTCTGATAGAGGGCCATGAGACTTAGACCTGAGTGCAAAAATGGAGGCTCTAGCCCCTTCCAGAGCTGAGATATCGAAACTCAAAAATTCGGCACGAAAAAAAAAACGACAGTGGTACCCCTTACGTTTTTTTTTTTTTGGGCGAAAAATTGAGTTTCTCCAATCTTCTCAAAACTCTGGATTCTGATAGAGGGCCATGTGACTTAGACCTGAGTGCAAAAATGGAGGCTCTAGCCCCTTCCAGAGCTGAGATATCGAAACTCAAAAATTCGGCCCGAAAAAAAAAACGACAGTGGTACCCCTTACGTTTTTTTTTTTGGGCGAAAAATTAAGTTTCTCCAATCTTCCCAAAACTCTGGATTCTGATAGAGGGCCATGAGACTTAGACCTGAGTGCAAAAATGGAGGCTCTAGCCCCTTCCAGAGCTGAGATATCGAAACTCAAAAATTCGGCACGAAAAAAAAAACGACAGTGGTACCCCTTACGTTTTTTTTTTTTTGGGCGAAAAATTGAGTTTCTCCAATCTTCTCAAAACTCTGGATTCTGATAGAGGGCCATGTGACTTAGACCTGAGTGCAAAAATGGAGGCTCTAGCCCCTTCCAGAGCTGAGATATCGAAACTCAAAAATTCAGCCCGAAAAAAAAACGACAGTGGTACCCCTTACGTTTTTTTTTTTGGGGCGAAAAATTAAGTTTCTCCAATCTTCTCAAAACTCTGGATTCTGATAGAGGGCCATGTGACTTAGACCTGAGTGCAAAAATGGAGGCTCTTGCCCCTTCCAGAGCTGAGATATCGAAACTCAAAAATTCGGCCCGAAAAAAAAACGACAGTGGTACCCCTTACGTTTTTTTTTTTTGGGCGAAAATTTAAGTTTCTCCAATCTTCCCAAAACTCTGGATTCTGATAGAGGGCCATGAGACTTGTACCTGAGTGCAAAAATGGAGGCTCTAGCCCCTTCCAGAGCAGAGATATCGAAACTCAAAAATTCGGCCCGAAAAAAAAAACGACAGTGGTACCCCTTACGTTTTTTTTTTCGGCGAAAAATTAAGTTTCTCCAATCTTCCCAAAACTCTGGATTCTGATAGAGGGCCATGAGACTTAGACCTGAGAGCAAAAATGGAGGCTCTAGCCCCTTCCAGAGCTGAGATATCGAAACTCAAAAATTCGGCCCGAAAAAAAACGACAGTGGTACCCCTTACGTTTTTTTTTTGGGGGGCGAAAAATTAAGTTTCTCCAATCTTCCCAAAACTCTGGATTCTGATAGAGGGCCATGAGACTTGTACCTGAGTGCAAAAATGGAGGCTCTAGCCCCTTCCAGAGCTGAGATATCGAAACTCAAAAATTCGGCCTTAAAAAAAAACGACAGTGGTACCCCTTACGTTTTTTTTTTTTGGGCGAAAAATTAAGTTTCTCCAATCTTCCCAAAACTCTGGATTCTGATAGAGGGCCATGAGACTTGTACCTGAGTGCAAAAATGGAGGCTCTAGCCCCTTCCAGAGCTGAGATATCGAAACTCAAAAATTCGGCCCGAAAAAAAAACGACAGTGGTACCCCTTACGTTTTTTTTTTTTGGGCGAAAAATCAAGTTTCTCTAATCTTCTCAAAACTCTGGATTCTGATAGAGGGCCATGTGACTTAGACCTGAGTGCAAAAATGGAGGCTCTTGCCCCTTCCAGAGCTGAGATATCGAAACTCAAAAATTCGGCCCGAAAAAAAAACGACAGTGGTACCCCTTACGTTTTTTTTTTTTGGGTGAAAATTTAAGTTTCTCCAATCTTCCCAAAACTCCGGATTCTGATAGAGGGCCATGAGACTTGTACCTGAGTGCAAAAATGGAGGCTCTAGCCCCTTCCAGAGCTGAGATATCGAAACTCAAAAATTCGGCCCGAAAAAAAAAACGACAGTGGTACCCCTTACGTTTTTTTTTTTCGGCGAAAAATTAAGTTTCTCCAATCTTCCCAAAACTCTGGATTCTGATAGAGGGCCATGAGATTTAGACCTGAGTGCAAAAATGGAGGCTCTAGCCCCTTCCTGAGCTGAGATATCGAAACTCAAAAATTCAGCCCGAAAAAAAAAACGACAGTGGTACCCCTTACGTTTTTTTTTTTGGGCGAAAAATTAAGTTTCTCCAATCTTCCCAAAACTCTGGATTCTGATAGAGGGCCATGAGACTTGTACCTGAGTGCAAAAATGGAGGCTCTAGCCCCTTCCAGAGCTGAGATATCGAAACTCAAAAATTCGGCCCGAAAAAAAAAACGACAGTGGTACCCCTTACGTTTTTTTTTTTTGGGCGAAAAATTAAGTTTCTCCAATCTTCCCAAAACTCTGGATTCTGATAGAGGGCCATGAGACTTAGACCTGAGTGCAAAAATGGAGGCTCTAGCCCCTTCCAGAGCTGAGATATCGAAACTCAAAAATTCGGCACGAAAAAAAAAACGACAGTGGTACACCTTACGTTTTTTTTTTGGGGCGAAAAATTAAGTTTCTCCAATCTTCTCAAAACTCTGGATTCTGATAGAGGGCCATGTGACTTAGACCTGAGTGCAAAAATGGAGGCTCTTGCCCCTTCCAGAGCTGAGATATCGAAACTCAAAAATTCGGCCCGAAAAAAAAACGACAGTGGTACCCCTTACGTTTTTTTTTTTTGGGCGAAAATTTAAGTTTCTCCAATCTTCCCAAAACTCTGGATTCTGATAGAGGGCCATGAGACTTGTACCTGAGTGCAAAAATGGAGGCTCTAGCCCCTTCCAGAGCAGAGATATCGAAACTCAAAAATTCGGCCCGAAAAAAAAAAACGACAGTGGTACCCCTTACGTTTTTTTTTTTTGGGTGAAAAATTAAGTTTCTCCAATCTTCCCAAAACTCTGGATTCTGATAGAGGGCCATGAGACTTGTACCTGAGTGCAAAAATGGAGGCTCTAGCCCCTTCCAGAGCTGAGATATCGAAACTCAAAAATTCGGCCCGAAAAAAAAACGACAGTGGTACCCCTTACGTTTTTTTTTTTTGGGCGAAAAATTAAGTTTCTCCAATCTTCCCAAAACTCTGGATTCTGATAGAGGGCCATGAGACTTAGACCTGAGTGCAAAAATGGAGGCTCTAGCCCCTTCCAGAGCTGAGATATCGAAACTCAAAAATTCGGCCCGAAAAAAAAAACGACAGTGGTACCCCTTACGTTTTTTTTTTTTGGGCGAAAAATTAAGTTTCTCCAATCTTCCCAAAACTCTGGATTCTGATAGAGGGCCATGAGACTTGTACCTGAGTGCAAAAATGGAGGCTCTAGCCCCTTCCAGAGCTGAGATATCGAAACTCAAAAATTCGGCCCGAAAAAAAAAACGACAGTGGTACCCCTTACGTTTTTTTTTTTTTGGGCGAAAAATTAAGTTTCTCCAATCTTCCCAAAACTCTGGATTCTGATAGAGGGCCATGAGACTTAGACCTGAGTGCAAAAATGGAGGCTCTAGCCCCTTCCAGAGCTGAGATATCGAAACTCAAAAATTCGGCACGAAAAAAAAAACGACAGTGGTACCCCTTACGTTTTTTTTTTTTTTGGGCGAAAAATTGAGTTTCTCCAATCTTCTCAAAACTCTGGATTCTGATAGAGGGCCATGTGACTTAGACCTGAGTGCAAAAATGGAGGCTCTAGCCCCTTCCAGAGCTGAGATATCGAAACTCAAAAATTCAGCCCGAAAAAAAAACGACAGTGGTACCCCTTACGTTTTTTTTTTTGGGGCGAAAAATTAAGTTTCTCCAATCTTCTCAAAACTCTGGATTCTGATAGAGGGCCATGTGACTTAGACCTGAGTGCAAAAATGGAGGCTCTTGCCCCTTCCAGAGCTGAGATATCGAAACTCAAAAATTCGGCCCGAAAAAAAAACGACAGTGGTACCCCTTACGTTTTTTTTTTTTGGGCGAAAATTTAAGTTTCTCCAATCTTCCCAAAACTCTGGATTCTGATAGAGGGCCATGAGACTTGTACCTGAGTGCAAAAATGGAGGCTCTAGCCCCTTCCAGAGCAGAGATATCGAAACTCAAAAATTCGGCCCGAAAAAAAAACGACAGTGGTACCCCTTACGTTTTTTTTTTTTGGGCGAAAAATTAAGTTTCTCCAATCTTCCCAAAACTCTGGATTCTGATAGAGGGCCATGAGACTTGTACCTGAGTGCAAAAATGGAGGCTCTAGCCCCTTCCAGAGCTGAGATATCGAAACTCAAAAATTCGGCCCGAAAAAAAAAACGACAGTGGTACCCCTTACGTTTTTTTTTTTCGGCGAAAAATTAAGTTTCTCCAATCTTCCCAAAACTCTGGATTCTGATAGAGGGCCATGAGATTTAGACCTGAGTGCAAAAATGGAGGCTCTAGCCCCTTCCTGAGCTGAGATATCGAAACTCAAAAATTCAGCCCGAAAAAAAAAACGACAGTGGTACCCCTTACGTTTTTTTTTTGGGCGAAAAATTAAGTTTCTCCAATCTTCTCAAAACTCTGGATTCTGATAGAGGGCCATGTGACTTAGACCTGAGTGCAAAAATGGAGGCTCTTGCCCCTTCCAGAGCTGAGATATCGAAACTCAAAAATTCGGCCCGAAAAAAAAAACGACAGTGGTACCCCTTATGTTTTTTTTTTTGGGCGAAAATTTAAGTTTCTCCAATCTTCCCAAAACTCTGGATTCTAATAGAGGGCCATGAGACTTGTACCTGAGTGCAAAAATGGAGGCTCTAGCCCCTTCCAGAGCTGAGATATCGAAACTCAAAAATTCGGCCCGAAAAAAAAACCGACAGTGGTACCCCTTACGTTTTTTTTTTGGGGCAAAAATTAAGTTTCTCCAATCTTCCCAAAACTCTGGATTCTGATAGAGGTCCATGAGACTTGTACCTGAGTGCAAAAATGGAGGCTCTAGCCCCTTCCAGAGCTGAGATATCGAAACTCAAAAATTCGGCCCAAAAAAAAAACGACAGTGGTACCCCTTACGTTTTTTTTTTTTTTGGGCGAAAAATTAAGTTTCTCCAATCTTCCCAAAACTCTGGATTCTGATAGAGGGCCATGAGACTTAGACCTGAGTGCAAAAATGGAGGCTCTAGCCCCTTCCAGAGCTGAGATATCGAAACTCAAAAATTCGGCCCGAAAAAAAAAACGACAGTGGTACCCCTTACGTTTTTTTTTTTTGGGGCGAAAAATTGAGTTTCTCCAATCTTCCCAAAACTCTGGATTCTGATAGAGGGCCATGAGACTTGTACCTGAGTGCAAAAATGGAGGCTCTAGCCCCTTCCAGAGCTGAGATATCGAAACTCAAAAATTCGGCCCGAAAAAAAACGACAGTGGTACCCCTTACTTTTTTTTTTTTTGGGGCGAAAAATTAAGTTTCTCCAATCTTCCCAAAACTCTGGATTCTAATAGAGGGCCATGAGACTTGTACCTGAGTGCAAAAATGGAGGCTCTAGCCCCTTCCAGAGCTGAGATATCGAAACTCAAAAATTCGGCCCGAAAAAAAAAACGACAGTGGTACCCCTTACGTTTTTTTTTTTTGGGTGAAAAATTAAGTTTCTCCAATCTTCCCAAAACTCTGGATTCTGATAGAGGGCCATGAGACTTGTACCTGAGTGCAAAAATGGAGGCTCTAGCCCCTTCCAGAGCTGAGATATCGAAACTCAAAAATTCGGCCCGAAAAAAAAAACGACAGTGGTACCCCTTACGTTTTTTTTTTTTGGGCGAAAAATTAAGTTTCTCCAATCTTCCCAAAACTCTGGATTCTGATAGAGGGCCATGAGACTTAGACCTGAGTGCAAAAATGGAGGCTCTAGCCCCTTCCAGAGCTGAGATATCGAAACTCAAAAATTCGGCACGAAAAAAAAAACGACAGTGGTACCCCTTACGTTTTTTTTTTTTTGGGCGAAAAATTGAGTTTCTCCAATCTTCTCAAAACTCTGGATTCTGATAGAGGGCCATGTGACTTAGACCTGAGTGCAAAAATGGAGGCTCTAGCCCCTTCCAGAGCTGAGATATCGAAACTCAAAAATTCAGCCCGAAAAAAAAACGACAGTGGTACCCCTTACGTTTTTTTTTTGGGAAGAAAAATTAAGTTTCTCCAATCTTCTCAAAACTCTGGATTCTGATAGAGGGCCATGTGACTTAGACCTGAGTGCAAAAATGGAGGCTCTTGCCCCTTCCAGAGCTGAGATATCGAAACTCAAAAATTCGGCCCGAAAAAAAAAACGACAGTGGTACCCCTTACGTTTTTTTTTTGGGCGAAAATTTAAGTTTCTCCAATCTTCCCAAAACTCTGGATTCTGATAGAGGGCCATGAGACTTGTACCTGAGTGCAAAAATGGAGGCTCTAGCCCCTTCCAGAGCAGAGATATCGAAACTCAAAAATTCGGCCCGAAAAAAAAAAACGACAGTGGTACCCCTTACGTTTTTTTTTTTCGGCGAAAAATTAAGTTTCTCCAATCTTCCCAAAACTCTGGATTCTGATAGAGGGCCATGAGACTTAGACCTGAGAGCAAAAATGGAGGCTCTAGCCCCTACCAGAGCTGAGATATCGAAACTCAAAAATTCGGCCCGAAAAAAAACGACAGTGGTACCCCTTACGTTTTTTTTTGGGGGGGCGAAAAATTAAGTTTCTCCAATCTTCCCAAAACTCTGGATTCTGATAGAGGGCCATGAGACTTGTACCTGAGTGCAAAAATGGAGGCTCTAGCCCCTTCCAGAGCTGAGATATCGAAACTCAAAAATTCGGCCCGAAAAAAAAACGACAGTGGTACCCCTTACGTTTTTTTTTTTTGGGCGAAAAATTAAGTTTCTCCAATCTTCCCAAAACTCTGGATTCTGATAGAGGGCCATGAGACTTGTACCTGAGTGCAAAAATGGAGGCTCTAGCCCCTTCCAGAGCTGAGATATCGAAACTCAAAAATTCGGCCCGAAAAAAAACCGACAGTGGTACCCCTTACGGTTTTTTTTTTTTGGGCGAAAAATCAAGTTTCTCTAATCTTCTCAAAACTCTGGATTCTGATAGAGGGCCATGTGACTTAGACCTGAGTGCAAAAATGGAGGCTCTTGCCCCTTCCAGAGCTGAGATATCGAAACTCAAAAATTCGGCCCGAAAAAAAAACGACAGTGGTACCCCTTACGTTTTTTTTTTTTGGGCGAAAAATTAAGTTTCTCCAATCTTCCCAAAACTCTGGATTCTGATAGAGGGCCATGAGACTTAGACCTGAGTGCAAAAATGGAGGCTCTAGCCCCTTCCAGAGCTGAGATATCGAAACTCAAAAATTCGGCACGAAAAAAAAAACGACAGTGGTACCCCTTACGTTTTTTTTTTTTTGGGCGAAAAATTGAGTTTCTCCAATCTTCTCAAAACTCTGGATTCTGATAGAGGGCCATGTGACTTAGACCTGAGTGCAAAAATGGAGGCTCTAGCCCCTTCCAGAGCAGAGATATCGAAACTCAAAAATTCGGCCCGAAAAAAAAAACGACAGTGGTACCCCTTACGTTTTTTTTTTTCGGCGAAAAATTAAGTTTCTCCAATCTTCCCAAAACTCTGGATTCTGATAGAGGGCCATGAGACTTAGACCTGAGAGCAAAAATGGAGGCTCTAGCTCCTTCCAGAGCTGAGATATCGAAACTCAAAAATTCGGCCCGAAAAAAAACGACAGTGGTACCCCTTACGTTTTTTTTTTGGGGGGCGAAAAATTAAGTTTCTCCAATCTTCCCAAAACTCTGGATTCTGATAGAGGGCCATGAGACTTGTACCTGAGTGCAAAAATGGAGGCTCTAGCCCCTTCCAGAGCTGAGATATCGAAACTCAAAAATTCGGCCCGAAAAAAAAACGACAGTGGTACCCCTTACGTTTTTTTTTTTGGGCGAAAAATTAAGTTTCTCCAATCTTCCCAAAACTCTGGATTCTGATAGAGGGCCATGAGACTTGTACCTGAGTGCAAAAATGGAGGCTCTAGCCCCTTCCAGAGCTGAGATATCGAAACTCAAAAATTCGGCCCGAAAAAAAAACGACAGTGGTACCCCTTACGGTTTTTTTTTTTTGGGCGAAAAATCAAGTTTCTCTAATCTTCTCAAAACTCTGGATTCTGATAGAGGGCCATGTGACTTAGACCTGAGTGCAAAAATGGAGGCTCTAGCCCCTTCCAGAGCAGAGATATCGAAACTCAAAAATTCGGCCCGAAAAAAAAACGACAGTGGTACCCCTTACGTTTTTTTTTTCGGCGAAAAATTAAGTTTCTCCAATCTTCCCAAAACTCTGGATTCTGATAGAGGGCCATGAGACTTAGACCTGAGAGCAAAAATGGAGGCTCTAGCTCCTTCCAGAGCTGAGATATCGAAACTCAAAAATTCGGCCCGAAAAAAAACGACAGTGGTACCCCTTACGTTTTTTTTGGGGGGGGCGAAAAATTAAGTTTCTCCAATCTTCCCAAAACTCTGGATTCTGATAGAGGGCCATGAGACTTGTACCTGAGTGCAAAAATGGAGGCTCTAGCCCCTTCCAGAGCTGAGATATCGAAACTCAAAAATTCGGCCCGAAAAAAAAACGACAGTGGTACCCCTTACGTTTTTTTTTTGGGCGAAAAATTAAGTTTCTCCAATCTTCCCAAAACTCTGGATTCTGATAGAGGGCCATGAGACTTGTACCTGAGTGCAAAAATGGAGGCTCTAGCCCCTTCCAGAGCTGAGATATCGAAACTCAAAAATTCGGCCCGAAAAAAAAACGACAGTGGTACCCCTTACGGTTTTTTTTTTTTGGGCGAAAAATCAAGTTTCTCTAATCTTCTCAAAACTCTGGATTCTGATAGAGGGCCATGTGACTTAGACCTGAGTGCAAAAATGGAGGCTCTTGCCCCTTCCAGAGCTGAGATATCGAAACTCAAAAATTCGGCCCGAAAAAAAAACGACAGTGGTACCCCTTACGTTTTTTTTTTTTTGGGTGAAAATTTAAGTTTCTCCAATCTTCCCAAAACTCTGGATTCTGATAGAGGGCCATGAGACTTGTACCTGAGTGCAAAAATGGAGGCTCTAGCCCCTTCCAGAGCTGAGATATCGAAACTCAAATATTCGGCCCGAAAAAAAAACGACAGTGGTACCCCTTACGTTTTTTTTTTTGGGCGAAAAATTAAGTTTCTCCAATCTTCCCAAAACTCTGGATTCTGATAGAGGGCCATGAGACTTGTACCTGAGTGCAAAAATGGAGGCTCTAGCCCCTTCCAGAGCTGAGATATCGAAACTCAAAAATTCGGCCCGAAAAAAAAACGACAGTGGTACCCCTTACGGTTTTTTTTTTTTGGGCGAAAAATCAAGTTTCTCTAATCTTCTCAAAACTCTGGATTCTGATAGAGGGCCATGTGACTTAGACCTGAGTGCAAAAATGGAGGCTCTTGCCCCTTCCAGAGCTGAGATATCGAAACTCAAAAATTCGGCCCGAAAAAAAAACGACAGTGGTACCCCTTACGTTTTTTTTTTTTTGGGTGAAAATTTAAGTTTCTCCAATCTTCCCAAAACTCTGGATTCTGATAGAGGGCCATGAGACTTGTACCTGAGTGCAAAAATGGAGGCTCTAGCCCCTTCCAGAGCTGAGATATCGAAACTCAAAAATTCGGCCCGAAAAAAAAAACGACAGTGGTACCCCTTACGTTTTTTTTTTTCGGCGAAAAATTAAGTTTCTCCAATCTTCCCAAAACTCTGGATTCTGATAGAGGGCCATGAGACTTAGACCTGAGTGCAAAAATGGAGGCTCTAGCCCCTTCCTGAGCTGAGATATCGAAACTCAAAAATTCAGCCCGAAAAAAAAAACGACAGTGGTACCCCTTACGTTTTTTTTTTTTGGGCGAAAAATTAAGTTTCTCCAATCTTCTCAAAACTCTGGATTCTGATAGAGGGCAATGTGACTTAGACCTGAGTGCAAAAATGGAGGCTCTTGCCCCTTCCAGAGCTGAGATATCGAAACTCAAAAATTCGGCCCGAAAAAAAAACGACAGTGGTACCCCTTATGTTTTTTTTTTTGGGCGAAAATTTAAGTTTCTCCAATCTTCCCAAAACTCTGGATTCTAATAGAGGGCCATGAGACTTGTACCTGAGTGCAAAAATGGAGGCTCTAGCCCCTTCCAGAGCTGAGATATCGAAACTCAAATATTCGGCCCGAAAAAAAAAACGACAGTGGTACCCCTTACGTTTTTTTTTTTGGGCGAAAAATTAAGTTTCTCCAATCTTCCCAAAACTCTGGATTCTGATAGAGGGCCATGAGACTTAGACCTGAGTGCAAAAATGGAGGCTCTTGCCCCTTCCAGAGCTGAGATATCGAAACTCAAAAATTCGGCCCGAAAAAAACGACAGTGGTACCCCTTACGTTTTTTTTTGGGGGGGCGAAAAATTAAGTTTCTCCAATCTTCCCAAAACTCTGGATTCTGATAGAGGGCCACGAGACTTGTACCTGAGTGCAAAAATGGAGGCTCTAGCCCCTTCCAGAGCTGAGATATCGAAACTCAAAAATTCGGCCCGAAAAAAAACCCGACAGTGGTACCCCTTACGTTTTTTTTTTTGGGCGAAAAATTAAGTTTCTCCAATCTTCCCAAAACTCTGGATTCTGATAGAGGTCCATGAGACTTGTACCTGAGTGCAAAAATGGAGGCTCTAGCCCCTTCCAGAGCTGAGATATCGAAACTCAAAAATTCGGCCCGAAAAAAAAAAACGACAGTGGTACCTCTTACGGTTTTTTTTTTTTTTTTGGGCGAAAAATTGAGTTTCTCCAATCTTCCCAAAACTCTGGATTCTGATAGAGGGCCATGAGACTTGTACCTGAGTGCAAAAATGGAGGCTCTAGCCCCTTCCAGAGCTGAGATATCGAAACTCAAAAATTCGGCCCGAAAAAAAAAACGACAGTGGTACCCCTTACGTTTTTTTTTTTTTTGGGTGAAAATTTAAGTTTCTCCAATCTTCCCAAAACTCTGGATTCTGATAGAGGGCCATGAGACTTGTACCTGAGTGCAAAAATGGAGGCTCTAGCCCCTTCCAGAGCTGAGATATCGAAACTCAAAAATTCGGCCCGAAAAAAAAAACGACAGTGGTACCCCTTACGTTTTTTTTTTTTCGGCGAAAAATTAAGTTTCTCCAATCTTCCCAAAACTCTGGATTCTGATAGAGGGCCATGAGACTTAGACCTGAGTGCAAAAATGGAGGCTCTAGCCCCTTCCAGAGCTGAGATATCGAAACTCAAAAATTCGGCCCGAAAATAAAACGACAGTGGTACCCCTTACGTTTTTTTTTTTGGGCGAAAAATTAAGTTTCTCCAATCTTCCCAAAACTCTGGATTCTGATAGAGGGCCATGAGACTTAGACCTGAGTGCAAAAATGGAGGCTCTAGCCCCTTCCAGAGCTGAGATATTGAAACTCAAAAATTCGGCACGAAAAAAAAAAACGACAGTGGTACCCCTTACGTTTTATTTTTTTTGGGCGAAAAATTGAGTTTCTCCAATCTTCCCAAAACTCTGGATTCTGATAGAGGGCCATGAGACTTGTACCTGAGTGCAAAAATGGAGGCTCTAGCCCCTTCCAGAGCTGAGATATCGAAACTCAAAAATTCAGCCCGAAAAAAAAACGACAGTGGTACCCCTTACGTTTTTTTTTTTTGGGCGAAAAATTAAGTTTCTCCAATCTTCTCAAAACTCTGGATTCTAATAGAGGGCCATGTGACTTAGACCTGAGTGCAAAAATGGAGGCTCTTGCCCCTTCCAGAGCTGAGATATCGAAACTCAAAAATTCGGCCCGAAAAAAAAACGACAGTGGTACCCCTTACGTTTTTTTTTTTGGGCGAAAATTTAAGTTTCTCCAATCTTCCCAAAACTCTGGATTCTGATAGAGGGCCATGAGACTTGTACCTGAGTGCAAAAATGGAGGCTCTAGCCCCTTCCAGAGCTGAGATATCGAAACTCAAAAATTCGGCCCGAAAAAAAAAACGACAGTGGTACCCCTTACGTTTTTTTTTTTCGGCGAAAAATTAAGTTTCTCCAATCTTCTCAAAACTCTGGATTCTGATAGAGGGCCATGTGACTTAGACCTGAGTGCAAAAATGGAGGCTCTTGCCCCTTCCAGAGCTGAGATATCGAAACTCAAAAATTCGGCCCGAAAAAAAAACGACAGTGGTACCCCTTACGTTTTTTTTTTTGGGCGAAAATTTAAGTTTCTCCAATCTTCCCAAAACTCTGGATTCTGATAGAGGGCCATGAGACTTGTACCTGAGTGCAAAAATGGAGGCTCTAGCCCCTTCCAGAGCAGAGATATCGAAACTCAAAAATTCGGCCCGAAAAAAAAAACGACAGTGGTACCCCTTACGTTTTTTTTTTCGGCGAAAAATTAAGTTTCTCCAATCTTCCCAAAACTCTGGATTCTGATAGAGGGCCATGAGACTTAGACCTGAGAGCAAAAATGGAGGCTCTAGCCCCTTCCAGAGCTGAGATATCGAAACTCAAAAATTCGGCCCGAAAAAAAACGACAGTGGTACCCCTTACGTTTTTTTTTTGGGGGGCGAAAAATTAAGTTTCTCCAATCTTCCCAAAACTCTGGATTCTGATAGAGGGCCATGAGACTTGTACCTGAGTGCAAAAATGGAGGCTCTAGCCCCTTCCAGAGCTGAGATATCGAAACTCAAAAATTCGGCCCGAAAAAAAAACGACAGTGGTACCCCTTATGTTTTTTTTTTTGGGCGAAAATTTAAGTTTCTCCAATCTTCCCAAAACTCTGGATTCTAATAGAGGGCCATGAGACTTGTACCTGAGTGCAAAAATGGAGGCTCTAGCCCCTTCCAGAGCTGAGATATCGAAACTCAAATATTCGGCCCGAAAAAAAAACGACAGTGGTACCCCTTACGTTTTTTTTTTTGGGCGAAAAATTAAGTTTCTCCAATCTTCCCAAAACTCTGGATTCTGATAGAGGGCCATGAGACTTAGACCTGAGTGCAAAAATGGAGGCTCTTGCCCCTTCCAGAGCTGAGATATCGAAACTCAAAAATTCGGCCCGAAAAAAACGACAGTGGTACCCCTTACGTTTTTTTTTTTGGGGGCGAAAAATTAAGTTTCTCCAATCTTCCCAAAACTCTGGATTCTGATAGAGGGCCATGAGAATTGTACCTGAGTGCAAAAATGGAGGCTCTAGCCCCTTCCAGAGCTGAGATATCGAAACTCAAAAATTCGGCCCGAAAAAAAAAACCGACAGTGGTACCCCTTACGTTTTTTTTTTTGGGCGAAAAATTAAGTTTCTCCAATCTTCCCAAAACTCTGGATTCTGATAGAGGTCCATGAGACTTGTACCTGAGTGCAAAAATGGAGGCTCTAGCCCCTTCCAGAGCTGAGATATCGAAACTCAAAAATTCGGCCCGAAAAAAAAAACGACAGTGGTACCTCTTACGTTTTTTTTTTTTTTGGGCGAAAAATTGAGTTTCTCCAATCTTCCCAAAACTCTGGATTCTGATCGAGGGCCATGAGACTTGTACCTGAGTGCAAAAATGGAGGCTCTAGCCCCTTCCAGAGCTGAGATATCGAAACTCAAAAATTCGGCCCGAAAAAAAAAAACGACAGTGGTACCCCTTGCGTTTTTTTTTTTCGGCGAAAAATTAAGTTTCTCCAATCTTCCCAAAACTCTGGATTCTGATAGAGGGCCATGAGACTTAGATCTGAGTGCAAAAATGGAGGCTCTAGCCCCTTCCAGAGCTGAGATATCGAAACTCAAAAATTCGGCCCGAAAATAAAACGACAGTGGTACCCCTTACGTTTTTTTTTTGGGCGAAAAATTAAGTTTCTCCAATCTTCCCAAAACTCTGGATTCTGATAGAGGGCCATGAGACTTAGACCTGAGTGCAAAAATGGAGGCTCTAGCCCCTTCCAGAGCTGAGATATCGAAACTCAAAAATTCGGCACGAAAAAAAAAACGACAGTGGTACCCCTTACGTTTTATTTTTTTTGGGCGAAAAATTGAGTTTCTCCAATCTTCCCAAAACTCTGGATTCTGATAGAGGGCCATGAGACTTGTACCTGAGTGCAAAAATGGAGGCTCTAGCCCCTTCCAGAGCTGAGATATCGAAACTCAAAAATTCAGCCCGAAAAAAAAACGACAGTGGTACCCCTTACGTTTTTTTTTTTTGGGCGAAAAATTAAGTTTCTCCAATCTTCTCAAAACTCTGGATTCTGATAGAGGGCCATGTGACTTAGACCTGAGTGCAAAAATGGAGGCTCTTGCCCCTTCCAGAGCTGAGATATCGAAACTCAAAAATTCGGCCCGAAAAAAAAACGACAGTGGTACCCCTTACGTTTTTTTTTTTGGGCGAAAATTTAAGTTTCTCCAATCTTCCCAAAACTCTGGATTCTGATAGAGGGCCATGAGACTTGTACCTGAGTGCAAAAATGGAGGCTCTAGCCCCTTCCAGAGCTGAGATATCGAAACTCAAAAATTCGGCCCGAAAAAAAAAACGACAGTGGTACCCCTTACGTTTTTTTTTTTCGGCGAAAAATTAAGTTTCTCCAATCTTCCCAAAACTATGGATTCTGATAGAGGGCCATGAGACTTAGACCTGAGTGCAAAAATGGAGGCTCTAGCCCCTTCCAGAGCTGAGATATCGAAACTCAAAAATTCGGCCCGAAAATAAAACGACAGTGGTACCCCTTACGTTTTTTTTTTTTGGGCGAAAAATTAAGTTTCTCCAATCTTCCCAAAACTCTGGATTCTGATAGAGGGCCATGAGACTTGTACCTTAGTGCAAAAATGGAGGATCTAGCCCCTTCCAGAGCTGAGATATCGAAACTCAAAAATTCGGCCCGAAAAAAAAACGACAGTGGTACCCCTTACGTTTTTTTTTTTTGGGCGAAAATTTAAGTTTCTCCAATCTTCCCAAAACTCTGGATTCTGATAGAGGGCCATGAGACTTGTACCTGAGTGCAAAAATGGAGGCTCTAGCCCCTTCCAGAGCAGAGATATCGAAACTCAAAAATTCGGCCCGAAAAAAAAAACGACAGTGGTACCCCTTATGTTTTTTTTTTTCGGCGAAAAATTAAGTTTCTCCAATCTTCCCAAAACTCTGGATTCTGATAGAGGGCCATGAGACTTAGACCTGAGAGCAAAAATGGAGGCTCTAGCCCCTTCCAGAGCTGAGATATCGAAACTCAAAAATTCGGCCCGAAAAAAAACGACAGTGGTACCCCTTACGTTTTTTTTTTGGGGGGCGAAAAATTAAGTTTCTCCAATCTTCCCAAAACTCTGGATTCTGATAGAGGGCCATGAGACTTGTACCTGAGTGCAAAAATGGAGGCTCTAGCCCCTTCCAGAGCTGAGATATCGAAACTCAAAAATTCGGCCCGAAAAAAAAACGACAGTGGTACCCCTTACGTTTTTTTTTTTGGGCGAAAAATTAAGTTTCTCCAATCTTCCCAAAACTCTGGATTCTGATAGAGGGCCATGAGACTTGTACCTGAGTGCAAAAATGGAGGATCTAGCCCCTTCCAGAGCTGAGATATCGAAACTCAAAAATTCGGCCCGAAAAAAAAACGACAGTGGTACCCCTTACGGTTTTTTTTTTTTGGGCGAAAAATTAAGTTTCTCCAATCTTCCCAAAACTCTGGATTCTGATAGAGGGCCATGAGACTTAGACCTGAGTGCAAAAATGGAGGCTCTAGCCCCTTCCAGAGCTGAGATATCGAAACTCAAAAATTCAGCCGAAAAAAAAACGACAGTGGTACCCCTTACGTTTTTTTTTTCGGCGAAAAATTAAGTTTCTCCAATCTTCTCAAAACTCTGGATTCTGATAGAGGGCCATGTGACTTAGACCTGAGTGCAAAAATGGAGGCTCTTGCCCCTTCCAGAGCTGAGATATCGAAACTCAAAAATTCGGCCCGAAAAAAAAAACGACAGTGGTACCCCTTACGTTTTTTTTTTTCGGCGAAAAATTAAGTTTCTCCAATCTTCCCAAAACTCTGGATTCTGATAGAGGGCCATGAGACTTAGACCTGAGTGCAAAAATGGAGGCTCTTGCCCCTTCCAGAGCTGAGATATCGAAACTCAAAAATTCGGCCCGAAAAAAAAAACGACAGTGGTACCCCTTACGTTTTTTTTTTCGGCGAAAAATTAAGTTTCTCCAATCTTCCCAAAACTCTGGATTTTGATAGAGGGCCATGAGACTTAGACCTGAGTGCAAAAATGGAGGCTCTAGCCCCTTCCAGAGCTGAGATATCGGAACTCAAAAATTCGGCCCGAAAAAAAAAACGACAGTGGTACCCCTTACGTTTTTTTTTTTTGGGCGAAAAATTAAGTTTCTCCAATCTTCCCAAAACTTTGGATTCTGATAAAGGGCCATGAGACTTAGACCTGAGTGCAAAAATTGAGGCTCTAGCTCCTTCCAGAGCTGAGATATCGAAACTCAAAAATTCGGCCCGAAAAAAAAAACGACAGTGGTACCCCTTACGTTTTTTTTTTTTGGGCGAAAAATTAAGTTTCTCCAATCTTCCCAAAACTCTGGATTCTGATAGAGGGCCATGAGACTTGTACCTGAGTTTAAAAATGCAGGCTCTAGCCCCTTTCAGAGCTGAGATATCGGAACTCAAAAATTCGGCCCGAAAAAAAAAAACGACAGTGGTACCCCTTACGTTTTTTTTTTGGGCGAAAAATTTAATTTCTCCAATCTTCCCCAAACTCTGGATTCTGATAGAGGGCCATGAGACTTAGACCTGAGTGCAAAAATGGAGGCTCTAGCCCCTTTCAGAGCTGAGATATCGGAACTCAAAAATTCGGCCCGAAAAAAAAAACGACAGTGGTACCCCTTACGTTTTTTTTTTTTTGGGCGAAAAATTAAGTTTCTCCAATCTTCCCAAAACTCTGGATTCTGATAGAGGGCCATGAGACTTGTACCTGAGTTTAAAAATGCAGGCTCTAGCCCCTTTCAGAGCTGAGATATCGGAACTCAAAAATTCGGCCCGAAAAAAAAAAAACGACAGTGGTACCCCTTACGTTTTTTTTTTGGGCGAAAAATTTAATTTCTCCAATCTTCCCCAAACTCTGGATTCTGATAGAGGGCCATGAGACTTAGACCTGAGTGCAAAAATGGAGGCTCTAGCCCCTTTCAGAGCTGAGATATCGGAACTCAAAAATTCGGCCCGAAAAAAAAAAAACGACAGTGGTACCCCTTACGTTTTTTTTTGGGCGAAAAATTTAATTTCTCCAATCTTCCCCAAACTCTGGATTCTGATAGAGGGCCATGAGACTTAGACCTGAGTGCAAAAATGGAGGCTCTAGCCCCTTCCAGAGCTGAGATATCGAAACTCAAAAATTCGGCCCAAAAAAAAAACGACAGTGGTACCCCTTACGTTTTTTTTTTTTGGGCGAAAAATTAAGTTTCTCCAATCTTCCCAAAACTCTGGATTCTGATAGAGGGTCATGAGACTTGTACCTGAGTGCAAAAATGGAGGCTCTAGCCCCTTCCAGAACTGAGATGCACTCAGGTCTAAGTCTCATGGCCCTCTATCAAAATCCAGAGTTTTGAGAAGATTGGAGAAACTTATTTTCTCGCCCCCCAAAAAAAACGAAAGGGGTACCACTGTCGTTTTTTTTTTTGGTCGAAATTTTGAGTTTCTCTGATCTTCTTGAAACTCTGGATTCTGATAGAGGGCCATGAGACGTAGACCTACGTGCAAAAATGGAGGCTCTAGACCCTTACAAAACAGAGATATTGAGATATTTATTATGGCATAAATTCTACGTGGGATCTCAATATGTCAGCTCTGGAAAGGTCTAGAGCCTCCATTTTTTGCACTCAGGTCTAAGTCTCGTGGCCCTCTATCAAAATCCAGAGTTTTGAGAAGATTGGAGAAACTTATTTTCTCGCCCCCCCCAAAAAAACGAAAGGGGTACCACTGTCGTTTTTTTTTTTTTGGTCGAAATTTTGAGTTTCTCTGATCTTCTTGAAACTCTGGATTCTGATAGAGGGCCATGAGACGTAGACCTACGTGCAAAAATGGAGGCTCTAGACCCTTACAAAACAGAGATAT
The DNA here is from genome assembly GCF_988280905.1 of Pimephales promelas. Lineage (NCBI taxonomy): Eukaryota > Metazoa > Chordata > Actinopteri > Cypriniformes > Leuciscidae > Pimephales > Pimephales promelas. The sequence goes on from NC_142793.1 coordinate 10,431,338, forward strand.
TGAGATATTTATTATGGCATAAATTCTACGTGGGATCTCAATATTTCAGCTCTGGAAAGGTCTAGAGCCTCCATTTTTGCACTCAGGTCTAAGTCTCGTGGCCCTCTATCAAAATCCAGAGTTTTGAGAAGATTGGAGAAACGTATTTTCTCGCCCCCCCCCCCCCCCCCCCAAAAAAAGAAAGGGGTACCACTGTCGTTTTTTTTTTTTGGTCGAAATTTTGAGTTTCTCTGATCTTCTTGAAACTCTGGATTCCGATAGAGGGCCATGAGACGTAGACCTACGTGCAAAAATGGAGGCTCTAGACCCTTACAAAACAGAGATATTGAGATATTTATTATGGCATAAATTCTACGTGGGATCTCAATATGTCAGCTCTGGAAAGGTCTAGAGCCTCCATTTTTTGCACTCAGGTCTAAGTCTCGTGGCCCTCTATCAAAATCCAGAGTTTTGAGAAGATTGGAGAAACTTATTTTCTCGCCCCCCCCAAAAAAACGAAAGGGGTACCACTGTCGTTTTTTTTTTTTTTGGTCGAAATTTTGAGTTTCTCTGATCTTCTTGAAACTCTGGATTCTGATAGAGGGCCATGAGACGTAGACCTACGTGCAAAAATGGAGGCTCTAGACCCTTACAAAACAGAGATATTGAGATATTTATTATGGCATAAATTCTACGTGGGATCTCAATATTTCAGCTCTGGAAAGGTCTAGAGCCTCCATTTTTGCACTCAGGTCTAAGTCTCGTGGCCCTCTATCAAAATCCAGAGTTTTGAGAAGATTGGAGAAAGTTATTTTCTCGCCCCCCCAAAAAAACGAAAGGGGTACCACTGTCGTTTTTTTTTTTTTTGGTCGAAATTTTGAGTTTCTCTGATCTTCTTGAAACTCTGGATTCTGATAGAGGGCCATGAGACGTAGACCTACGTGCAAAAATGGAGGCTCTAGACCCTTACAAAACAGAGATATTGAGATATTTATTATGGCATAAATTCTACGTGGGATCTCAATATTTCAGCTCTGGAAAGGTCTAGAGCCTCCATTTTTGCACTCAGGTCTAAGTCTCGTGGCCCTCTATCAAAATCCAGAGTTTTGAGAAGATTGGAGAAAGTTATTTTCTCGCCCCCCCAAAAAAACGAAAGGGGTACCACTGTCGTTTTTTTTTTTTGGTCGAAATTTTGAGTTTCTCTGATCTTCTTGAAACTCTGGATTCTGATAGAGGGCCATGAGACGTAGACCTACGTGCAAAAATGGAGGCTCTAGACCCTTACAAAACAGAGATATTGAGATATTTATTATGGCATAAATTCTACGTGGGATCTCAATATTTCAGCTCTGGAAAGGTCTAGAGCCTCCATTTTTGCACTCAGGTCTAAGTCTCGTGGCCCTCTATCAGAATCCAGAGTTTCAAGAAAATCAGAGAAACTCAAAATTTCGACCAAAAAAAAAAACGACAGTGGTACCCCTTTCGTTTTTTTTTTCGGGGTGAGAAATAAAGTTTCTGCAATATTCTAAAAACTCTGGATTCTTATAGAGGGCCATGAGACTTAGACTTGAGTGCAAAAATGGAGGCTCTAGACCCTCCCAGAGCTGAGATATGTTAAAGGATGTATAGGCCAAACCAGGTGTTATCAGAATCCCGATATTGACACAGATCCATCACAACATGTCTTCATATTAGGGACTGAAGTGAGTGTTGGCAATCAGGTGCTGGAGGAGTGGAGGAACGGATGTGAAGAGGACACAATCAGCGCCAACACACACTCATCCACATAAACACTGCTGGGCTTAATACACACAGCACTGATCTGGCACTGCACTACTGTGTACTAGACCAGACAGCAGGTGCACACGCACAAACACACCACAGTCAGTGTGTGAATCTCAACAAAACCAGATCCTGGTCACACTTCACCCCAAAATATAAAGCAGGAAATATAAATACTTAGACCTGAGTGCAAAACTGGAGGCTCTGGACTCTTCCAGAGCTGAGATATTGAGGGGTACCACTGTCGTTTTTTTTTTTTTTTTTGGTCGAAATTTTGAGTTTCTCTGATCTTATTGAAACTCTGGATTCTGATAGAGGGCAATGAGACTTAGACTTGAGTGCAAAAATGGAGGCTCTAGACCCTTACAGAGCTGAGATATTGAGATATTTATAATGGCATAAATGCTACGTAGGATCTAAATATCTCAGCTCTGGAAGGATCTAGAGCCTCCATTTTTGCACTCAGGTCTAAGTCTCATGGCCCTCTATCAGAATCCAGAGTTTTGAGAAGATTGGAGAAACTTATTTTTTCGGCCGAAAAAAAAAAACGAAAGGGGTACCACTGTCGTTTTTTTTTTTCGGGTCGAAATTTTGAGTTTCGATATCTCAGATCTGGAAGGGTCTAGACCTCCATTTTTGCACTCAGGTTTAAATCTCATGGCCCTCTATCAGAATCCAGAGTTTTGAGAAGATTGGAGAAACTTAATTTTTCGCCCGAAAACGAAAAAAAACGAAAGGGGTAACACTGTCGTTTTTTTTTTTTCGGGTCGAAATTTTGAATTTCGATATCTCAGCTCTGGAAGGATCTAGAGCCTCCATTTGCACTCAGGTCAAAGTCTCGTGGCCCTCTATCAGAATCCAGAGTTTTGAGAAGAAAAAACGAAAGGGGTAACACAGTCGTTTTTTTTTTCAGGTTGAAATTTTGAATTTCGATATCTCAGCTCTTGAAGGGTATAGAGCATCCATTTTTGCACTCAGGTCAAAGTCTTGTGGCCCTCTGTCAGAATCCAGAGTTTTGAGAAGATTGGAGAAACTTATTTTTTCGCCAGAAAACGAAAAAAAAACGAAAGGGGTAACACTGTCGTTTTTTTTTTCGGGTCGAAATTTTGAATTTCGATATCTCAGCTCTGTAAGGGTCTAGAGCCTCCATTTTTGCACTCAGGTCAAAGTCTCGTGGCCCTCTATCAGAATCCAGAGTTTTGAGAAGATTGGATAAACTTAATTTTTCGCCCGAAAACGAAAAAAACGAAAGGGGTAACACTGTCGTTTTTTTTTTCGGGTCAAAATTTTGAATTTCGATATCTCAGCTCTGGAAGGGTCTAGAGCCTCCATTTTTGCACTCAGGTCAAAGTCTCGTGGCCCTCTATCAGAATCCAGAGTTTTGAGAAGATTGGAGAAACTTAATTTTTCGCCCGAAAACGAAAAAAAACGAAAGGGGTAACAATGTCGTTTTTTTTTCGGGTCGAAATTTTGAATTTCGATATCTCAGCTCTGGAAGGATCTAGAGCCTCCATTTTTGCACTCAGGTCAAAGTCTCGTGGCCCTCTATCAGTATCCAGAGTTTTGAGAAGATTGGAGAAACTTATTTTCTCGCTCCGAAAAAAAAAACGAAAGGGGTACCACTGTCGTTTTTTTTTTGGTCGAAATTTTGAGTTTCTCTGATCTTCCTGAAACTCTGGATTCTGATAGAGGGCAATGAGACTTAGACCTAAGTGCAAAAATGGAGGCTCTAGACCCTTCCAGAGCTGAGATATTGAGATATTTATAATGGCATAAATTCTACGTGGGATCTCAATATTTCAGCTCTGGAAAGGTCTAGAGACTCCATTTTTGCACTCAGGTCTAAGTCTCATGGCCCTCTATCAGAATCCAGAGTTTCAAGAAGATCAGAGCAACTCAAAATTTCGACCAAAAAAAAAAACGACAGTGGTACCCCTTTCGGTTTTTTTTTTCGGGGTGAGAAATTAAGTTTCTCCAATATTCTCAAAACTCTGGATCCTTATAGAGGGCCATGAGACTTAGACTTGAGTGCAAAAATGGAGGCTCTAGACCCTCCCAGAGCTGAGATATGTTAAAGGATGTATAGGCCAAACCAGGTGTTATCAGAATCCCGATATTGACACGGATCCATCACAACATGTCTTCATATTAGGGACTGAAGTGAGTGTTGGCAATCAGGTGCTGGAGGAGTGGAGGAACGGATGTGAAGAGGACACAATCAGCGCCAACACGCACTCATCCACATAAACACTGCTGGGCTTAATACACACAGCACTGATCTGGCACTGCACTACTGTGTACTAGACCAGACAGCAGGTGCACACGCACAAACACACCACAGTCAGTGTGTGAATCTCAACAAAACCAGATCCTGGTCACACTTCACCCCAAAATATAAAGCAGGAAATATAAAGAATTAGACCTTTTTGAAGTTCGATATCTCGGCTCTGGAAGGGTCTAGAGCCTCCATTTTTGCACTCAGGTCAAAGTCTCGTGGCCCTTTATCAGAATCCAGAGTTTTGAGAAGATTGGAGAAACTTAATTTTTCGCCCGAAAACGAAAAAAAACGAAAGGGGTAACACTGTCGTTTTTTTTTTCTGTTCGAATTTTTGAATTTCGATATTTCAGCTCTGGAAGGATCTAGAGCCTCCATTTTTGCACTCAGGTCAAAGTCTTGTGGCCCTTTATCAGAATCCAGAGTTTTGAGAAGATTGGAGAAACTTAATTTTTCGCCCGAAAACGAAAACAAACGAAAGGGGTAACACTGTCGTTTTTTCTTTTTCGGGTCGAAATTTTGAATTTTGATATCTCAGCTCTGGAAGGATCTAGAGCCTCCATTTTTGCACTCAGGTCAAAGTCTCGTGGCCCTCTATCAGAATCCAGAGTTTTGAGAAGATTGGAGAAACTTAATTTTTCGCCCGAAAACGAAAAAAAACGAAAGGGGTAACACTGTCATTTTTTTTTTTCGGGTCAAAATTTTTCATTTCGATATCTCAGCTCTGGAAGGGTCTAGAGCCTCCATTTTTGCACTCAGGTCAAAGTCTCGTGGCCCTCTATCAGAATCCAGAGTTTTGAGAAGATTGGAGAAACTTAATTTTTGGCCCGAAAATGAAAAAAAACGAAAGGGGTAACACTGTCGTTTTTTTTTCAGGTCGAAATTTTGAATTTCGATATCTCAGCTCTTGAAGGGTCTAGAGCCTCCATTTTTGCACTCAGGTCAAAGTCTCGTGGCCCTCTATCAGAATCCAGAGTTTTGAGAAGATTGGAGAAACTTAATTTTTCGTCCGAAAACGAAAAAAAACGAAAGGGGTGTAACACTGTCGTTTTTTTTTCGGGTCGAAATTTTGAATTTCTGAGGATCTAGAGCCTCCATTTTTGCACTCAGGTCAAAGTCTTGTGGCCCTCTATCAGAATTCAGAGTTTTGAGAAGATTGGAGAAACTTAATTTTTCGCCCGAAAACGAAAAAAAACGAAAGGGGTAACACTGTCGTTTTTTTTTCGGGTCGAATTTTTGAATTTCGATATTTCAGCTCTGGAAGGATCTAGAGCCTCCATTTTTACATTCAGGTCAAAGTCTCGTGGCCCTCTATCAGAATCCAGAGTTTTGAGAAGATTGGAGAAACTTAATTTTTCGCCCGAAAACGAAAAAAAAAAAACGAAAGGGGTTACACTGTCGTTTTTTTTTTAGGGTCAAAATTTTGAATTTCGATATCTCAGCTCTGGAAGGGTCTAGAGCCTCCATTTTTGCACTCAGGTCAAAGTCTCGTGGCCCTCTATCAGAATCCAAAGTTTTGGGAAGATTGGAGAAACTTAATTTTTCGCCCAAAAACGAAAAAAACGAAAGGGGTAACACTGTCGTTTTTTTTTCGGGTCGAATTTTTGAATTTCGATATTTCAGCTCTGGAAGGATCTAGAGCCTCCATTTTTGCACTCAGGTCAAAGTCTCGTGGCCCTTTATCAGAATCCAGAGTTTTGAGAAGATTGGAGAAACTTAATTTTTCGCCCGAAAACAAAAAAAAACGAAAGGGGTAACACTGTCGTTTTTTTTTCGGGTTCAAAATTTTGAATTTCGATATCTCAGCTCTGGAAGGGTCTAGAGCCTCCATTTTTGCACTCAGGTCAAAGTCTCGTGGCCCTCTATCAGAATCCAGAGTTTTGAGAAGATTGGAGAAACTTAATTTTTCGCCCGAAAACGAAAAAAAACGAAAGGGGTAACACTGTCGTTTTTTTTTTTCGGGTCGAAATTTTGAATTTCGATATCTCAGCTCTGGAAGGATCTAGAGCCTCCATTTTTGCACTCAGGTCAAAGTCTCGTGGCCCTCTATCAGTATCCAGAGTTTTGAGAAGATTGGAGAAACTTATTTTCTCGCTCCGAAAAAAAAACGAAAGGGGCACCACTGTCGTTTTTTTTTTTTGGTCGAAATTTTGAGTTTATCTGATCTTCCTGAAACTCTGGACTCTGATAGAGGGCAATGAGACTTAGACCCAAGTGCAAAAATGGAGACTCTAGACCCTTCCAGAGCTGAGATATTGAGATATTTATAATGGCATAAATTCTACGTGGGATCTCAATATTTCAGCTCTGGAAAGGTCTAGAGACTCCATTTTTGCACTCAGGTCTAAGTCTCATGGCCCTCTATCAGAATCCAGAGTTTCAAGAAGATCAGAGCAACTCAAAATTTCGACCAAAAAAAAAAACGACAGTGGTACCCCTTTCGTTTTTTTTTTTCGGGGTGAGAAATTAAGTTTCTCCAATATTCTCAAAACTCTGGATCCTTATAGAGGGCCATGAGACTTAGACTTGAGTGCAAAAATGGAGGCTCTAGACCCTCCCAGAGCTGAGATATGTTAAAGGATGTATAGGCCAAACCAGGTGTTATCAGAGTCCCGATATTGACACGGATCCATCACAACATGTCTTCATATTAGGGACTGAAGTGAGTGTTGGCAATCAGGTGCTGGAGGAGTGGAGGAACGGATGTGAAGAGGACACAATCAGCGCCAACACGCACTCATCCACATAAACACTGCTGGGCTTAATACACACAGCACTGATCTGGCACTGCACTACTGTGTACTAGACCAGACAGCAGGTGCACACGCACAAACACACCACAGTCAGTGTGTGAATCTCAACAAAACCAGATCCTGGTCACACTTCACCCCAAAATATAAAGCAGGAAATATAAAGAATTAGACCTTTTTGAAGTTCGATATCTCGGCTCTGGAAGGGTCTAGAGCCTCCATTTTTGCACTCAGGTCAAAGTCTCGTGGCCCTTTATCAGAATCCAGAGTTTTGAGAAGATTGGAGAAACTTAATTTTTCGCCCGAAAACGAAAAAAAACGAAAGGGGTAACACTGTCGTTTTTTTTTTCTGTTCGAATTTTTGAATTTCGATATTTCAGCTCTGGAAGGATCTAGAGCCTCCATTTTTGCACTCAGGTCAAAGTCTTGTGGCCCTTTATCAGAATCCAGAGTTTTGAGAAGATTGGAGAAACTTAATTTTTCGCCCGAAAACGAAAACAAACGAAAGGGGTAACACTGTCGTTTTTTCTTTTTCGGGTCGAAATTTTGAATTTTGATATCTCAGCTCTGGAAGGATCTAGAGCCTCCATTTTTGCACTCAGGTCAAAGTCTCGTGGCCCTCTATCAGAATCCAGAGTTTTGAGAAGATTGGAGAAACTTAATTTTTCGCCCGAAAACGAAAAAAAACGAAAGGGGTAACACTGTCATTTTTTTTTTCGGGTCAAAATTTTTCATTTCGATATCTCAGCTCTGGAAGGGTCTAGAGCCTCCATTTTTGCACTCAGGTCAAAGTCTCGTGGCCCTCTATCAGAATCCAGAGTTTTGAGAAGATTGGAGAAACTTAATTTTTGGCCCGAAAACGAAAAAAAACGAAAGGGGTAACACTGTCGTTTTTTTTTCAGGTCGAAATTTTGAATTTCGATATCTCAGCTCTTGAAGGGTCTAGAGCCTCCATTTTTGCACTCAGGTCAAAGTCTCGTGGCCCTCTATCAGAATCCAGAGTTTTGAGAAGATTGGAGAAACTTAATTTTTCGTCCGAAAACGAAAAAAAACGAAAGGGGTGTAACACTGTCGTTTTTTTTTCGGGTCGAAATTTTGAATTTCTGAGGATCTAGAGCCTCCATTTTTGCACTCAGGTCAAAGTCTTGTGGCCCTCTATCAGAATCCAGAGTTTTGAGAAGATTGGAGAAACTTAATTTTTCGCCCGAAAACGAAAAAAAACGAAAGGGGGTAACACTGTCGTTTTTTTTTCGGGTCGAATTTTTGAATTTCGATATTTCAGCTCTGGAAGGATCTAGAGCCTCCATTTTTACATTCAGGTCAAAGTTTAGTGGCCCTCTATCAGAATCCAGAGTTTTGAGAAGATTGGAGAAACTTAATTTTTCGCCCGAAAACGAAAAAAAAAAAACGAAAGGGGTAACACTGTCGTTTTTTTTTTAGGGTCAAAATTTTGAATTTCGATATCTCAGCTCTGGAAGGGTCTAGAGCCTCCATTTTTGCACTCAGGTCAAAGTCTCGTGGCCCTCTATCAGAATCCAAAGTTTTGGGAAGATTGGAGAAACTTAATTTTTCGCCCAAAAACGAAAAAAACGAAAGGGGTAACACTGTCGTTTTTTTTTCGGGTCGAATTTTTGAATTTCGATATTTCAGCTCTGGAAGGATCTAGAGCCTCCATTTTTGCACTCAGGTCAAAGTCTCGTGGCCCTTTATCAGAATCCAGAGTTTTGAGAAGATTGGAGAAACTTAATTTTTCGCCCGAAAACGAAAAAAAACGAAAGGGGTAACACTGTCGTTTTTTTTTCGGGTTCAAAATTTTGAATTTCGATATCTCAGCTCTGGAAGGGTCTAGAGCCTCCATTTTTGCACTCAGGTCAAAGTCTCGTGGCCCTCTATCAGAATCCAGAGTTTTGAGAAGATTGGAGAAACTTAATTTTTCGCCCGAAAACGAAAAAAAACGAAAGGGGTAACACTGTCGTTTTTTTTTTCGGGTCGAAATTTTGAATTTCGATATCTCAGCTCTGGAAGGATCTAGAGCCTCCATTTTTGCACTCAGGTCAAAGTCTCGTGGCCCTCTATCAGTATCCAGAGTTTTGAGAAGATTGGAGAAACTTATTTTCTCGCTCCGAAAAAAAAACGAAAGGGGCACCACTGTCGTTTTTTTTTTTTGGTCGAAATTTTGAGTTTATCTGATCTTCCTGAAACTCTGGACTCTGATAGAGGGCAATGAGACTTAGACCCAAGTGCAAAAATGGAGGCTCTAGACCCTTCCAGAGCTGAGATATTGAGATATTTATAATGGCATAAATTCTACGTGGGATCTCAATATTTCAGCTCTGGAAAGGTCTAGAGCCTCCATTTTTGCACTCAGGTCTAAGTCTCATGGCCCTCTATCAGAATCCAGAGTTTCAAGAAGATCAGAGAAACTCAAAATTTCGACCAAAAAAAAAAACGACAGTGGTACCCCTTTCGTTTTTTTTTTTCGGGGTGAGAAATTAAGTTTCTCCAATATTCTCAAAACTCTGGATCCTTATAGAGGGCCACGAGACTTTGACCTGAGTGCAAAAATGGAGGCCCTAGACCCTCCCAGAGCTGAGATATGTTAAAGGATGTATAGGCCAAACCAGGTGTTATCAGAATCCCGATATTGGCACGGATCCATCACAACATGTCTTCATATTAGGGACTGAAGTGAGTGTTGGCAATGAGGTGCTGGAGGAGTGGAGGAACGGATGTGAAGAGGACACAATCAGCGCCAACACGCACTCATCCACATAAACACTGCTGGGCTTAATACACACAGCACTGATCTGGCACTGCACTACTGTGTACTAGACCAGACAGCAGGTGCACATGCACAAACACACCACAGTCAGTGTGTGAATCTCAACAAAACCAGATCCTGGTCACACTTCACCCCAAAATATAAAGCAGGAAATATAAAGACTTAGATCTTTTTGAAGTTCGATATCTCGGCTCTGGAAGGGTCTAGAGCCTCCATTTTTGCACTCAGGTCAAAGTCTCGTGGCCCTTTATCAGAATCCAGAGTTTTGAGAAGATTGGAGAAACTTAATTTTTCGCCCGAAAACGAAAAAAAACGAAAGGGGTAACACTGTCATTTTTTTTTTCGGGTCAAAATTTTTCATTTCGATATCTCAGCTCTGGAAGGGTCTAGAGCCTCCATTTTTGCACTCAGGTCAAAGTCTCGTGGCCCTCTATCAGAATCCAGAGTTTTGAGAAGATTGGAGAAACTTAATTTTTGGCCCGAAAACGAAAAAAAACGAAAGGGTTAACACTGTCGTTTTTTTTTCAGGTCGAAATTTTGAATTTCGATATCTCAGCTCTTGAAGGGTCTAGAGCCTCCATTTTTGCACTCAGGTCAAAGTCTCGTGGCCCTCTATCAGAATCCAGAGTTTTGAGAAGATTGGAGAAACTTAATTTTTCGTCCGAAAACGAAAAAAAACGAAAGGGGTGTAACACTGTCGTTTTTTTTTCGGGTCGAAATTTTGAATTTCTGAGGATCTAGAGCCTCCATTTTTGCACTCAGGTCAAAGTCTTGTGGCCCTCTATCAGAATCCAGAGTTTTGAGAAGATTGGAGAAACTTAAATTTTCACCCGAAAACGAAAAAAAACGAAAGGGGTAACACTGTCGTTTTTTTTTCGGGTCGAATTTTTGAATTTCGATATTTCAGCTCTGGAAGGATCTAGAGCCTCCATTTTTACATTCAGGTCAAAGTCTCGTGGCCCTCTATCAGAATCCAGAGTTTTGAGAAGATTGGAGAAACTTAATTTTTCGCCCGAAAACGAAAAAAAAAAAAACGAAAGGGGTAACACTGTCGTTTTTTTTTTAGGGTCAAAATTTTGAATTTCGATATCTCAGCTCTGGAAGGGTCTAGAGCCTCCATTTTTGCACTCAGGTCAAAGTCTCGTGGCCCTCTATCAGAATCCAAAGTTTTGGGAAGATTGGAGAAACTTAATTTTTCGCCCAAAAACGAAAAAAACGAAAGGGGTAACACTGTCGTTTTTTTTTCGGGTCGAATTTTTGAATTTCGATATTTCAGCTCTGGAAGGATCTAGAGCCTCCATTTTTGCACTCAGGTCAAAGTCTCGTGGCCCTTTATCAGAATCCAGAGTTTTGAGAAGATTGGAGAAACTTAATTTTTCGCCCGAAAACGAAAAAAAACGAAAGGGGTAACACTGTCGTTTTTTTTTCGGGTTCAAAATTTTGAATTTCGATATCTCAGCTCTGGAAGGGTCTAGAGCCTCCATTTTTGCACTCAGGTCAAAGTCTCGTGGCCCTCTATCAGAATCCAGAGTTTTGAGAAGATTGGAGAAACTTAATTTTTCGCCCGAAAACGAAAAAAAACGAAAGGGGTAACACTGTCGTTTTTTTTTTCGGGTCGAAATTTTGAATTTCGATATCTCAGCTCTGGAAGGATCTAGAGCCTCCATTTTTGCACTCAGGTCAAAGTCTCGTGGCCCTCTATCAGTATCCAGAGTTTTGAGAAGATTGGAGAAACTTATTTTCTCGCTCCGAAAAAAAAAACGAAAGGGGCACCACTGTCGTTTTTTTTTTTTGGTCGAAATTTTGAGTTTATCTGATCTTCCTGAAACTCTGGACTCTGATAGAGGGCAATGAGACTTAGACCCAAGTGCAAAAATGGAGGCTCTAGACCCTTCCAGAGCTGAGATATTGAGATATTTATAATGGCATAAATTCTACGTGGGATCTCAATATTTCAGCTCTGGAAAGGTCTAGAGACTCCATTTTTGCACTCAGGTCTAAGTCTCATGGCCCTCTATCAGAATCCAGAGTTTCAAGAAGATCAGAGCAACTCAAAATTTCGACCAAAAAAAAAAACGACAGTGGTACCCCTTTCGTTTTTTTTTTCGGGGTGAGAAATTAAGTTTCTCCAATATTCTCAAAACTCTGGATTCTTATAGAGGGCCATGAGACTTAGACTTGAGTGCAAAAATGGAGGCTCTAGACCCTCCCAGAGCTGAGATATGTTAAAGGATGTATAGGCCAAACCAGGTGTTATCAGAATCCCGATATTGACACGGATCCATCACAACATGTCTTCATATTAGGGACTGAAGTGAGTGTTGGCAATCAGGTGCTGGAGGAGTGGAGGAACGGATGTGAAGAGGACACAATCAGCGCCAACACACACTCATCCACATAAACACTGCTGGGCTTAATACACACAGCACTGATCTGGCACTGCACTACTGTGTACTAGACCAGACAGCAGGTGCACACGCACAAACACACCACAGTCAGTGTGTGAATCTCAACAAAACCAGATCCTGGTCACACTTCACCCCAAAATATAAAGCAGGAAATATAAAGAATTAGACCTTTTTGAAGTTCGATATCTCGGCTCTGGAAGGGTCTAGAGCCTCCATTTTTGCACTCAGGTCAAAGTCTCGTGGCCCTTTATCAGAATCCAGAGTTTTGAGAAGATTGGAGAAACTTAATTTTTCGCCCGAAAACGAAAACAAACGAAAGGGGTAACACTGTCGTTTTTTCTTTTTCGGGTCGAAATTTTGAATTTTGATATCTCAGCTCTGGAAGGATCTAGAGCCTCCATTTTTGCACTCAGGTCAAAGTCTCGTGGCCCTCTATCAGAATCCAGAGTTTTGAGAAGATTGGAGAAACTTAATTTTTCGCCCGAAAACGAAAAAAAACGAAAGGGGTAACACTGTCATTTTTTTTTTCGGGTCAAAATTTTTCATTTCGATATCTCAGCTCTGGAAGGGTCTAGAGCCTCCATTTTTGCACTCAGGTCAAAGTCTCGTGGCCCTCTATCAGAATCCAGAGTTTTGAGAAGATTGGAGAAACTTAATTTTTGGCCCGAAAACGAAAAAAAACGAAAGGGGTAACACTGTCGTTTTTTTTTCAGGTCGAAATTTTGAATTTCGATATCTCAGCTCTTGAAGGGTCTAGAGCCTCCATTTTTGCACTCAGGTCAAAGTCTCGTGGCCCTCTATCAGAATCCAGAGTTTTGAGAAGATTGGAGAAACTTAATTTTTCGTCCGAAAACGAAAAAAAACGAAAGGGGTGTAACACTGTCGTTTTTTTTTCGGGTCGAAATTTTGAATTTCTGAGGATCTAGAGCCTCCATTTTTGCACTCAGGTCAAAGTCTTGTGGCCCTCTATCAGAATCCAGAGTTTTGAGAAGATTGGAGAAACTTAATTTTTCGCCCGAAAACGAAAAAAAACGAAAGGGGTAACACTGTCGTTTTTTTTTCGGGTCGAATTTTTGAATTTCGATATTTCAGCTCTGGAAGGATCTAGAGCCTCCATTTTTACATTCAGGTCAAAGTCTCGTGGCCCTCTATCAGAATCCAGAGTTTTGAGAAGATTGGAGAAACTTAATTTTTCGCCCGAAAACGAAAAAAAAAAAAAACGAAAGGGGTAACACTGTCGTTTTTTTTTTAGGGTCAAAATTTTGAATTTCGATATCTCAGCTCTGGAAGGGTCTAGAGCCTCCATTTTTGCACTCAGGTTAAAGTCTCGTGGCCCTCTATCAGAATCCAAAGTTTTGGGAAGATTGGAGAAACTTAATTTTTCGCCCAAAAACGAAAAAAACGAAAGGGGTAACACTGTCGTTTTTTTTTCGGGTCGAATTTTTGAATTTCGATATTTCAGCTCTGGAAGGATCTAGAGCCTCCATTTTTGCACTCAGGTCAAAGTCTCGTGGCCCTTTATCAGAATCCAGAGTTTTGAGAAGATTGGAGAAACTTAATTTTTCGCCCGAAAACGAAAAAAAACGAAAGGGGTAACACTGTCGTTTTTTTTTCGGGTTCAAAATTTTGAATTTCGATATCTCAGCTCTGGAAGGGTCTAGAGCCTCCATTTTTGCACTCAGGTCAAAGTCTCGTGGCCCTCTATCAGAATCCAGAGTTTTGAGAAGATTGGAGAAACTTAATTTTTCGCCCGAAAACGAAAAAAAACGAAAGGGGTAACACTGTCGTTTTTTTTTTCGGGTCGAAATTTTGAATTTCGATATCTCAGCTCTGGAAGGATCTAGAGCCTCCATTTTTGCACTCAGGTCAAAGTCTCGTGGCCCTCTATCAGTATCCAGAGTTTTGAGAAGATTGGAGAAACTTATTTTCTCGCTCCGAAAAAAAAACGAAAGGGGCACCACTGTCGTTTTTTTTTTTGGTCGAAATTTTGAGTTTATCTGATCTTCCTGAAACTCTGGACTCTGATAGAGGGCAATGAGACTTAGACCCAAGTGCAAAAATGGAGGCTCTAGACCCTTCCAGAGCTGAGATATTGAGATATTTATAATGGCATAAATTCTACGTGGGATCTCAATATTTCAGCTCTGGAAAGGTCTAGAGCCTCCATTTTTGCACTCAGGTCTAAGTCTCATGGCCCTCTATCAGAATCCAGAGTTTCAAGAAGATCAGAGAAACTCAAAATTTCGACCAAAAAAAAAAACGACAGTGGTACCCCTTTCGTTTTTTTTTTTCGGGGTGAGAAATTAAGTTTCTCCAATATTCTCAAAACTCTGGATTCTTATAGAGGGCCACGAGACTTTGACCTGAGTGCAAAAATGGAGGCCCTAGACCCTCCCAGAGCTGAGATATGTTAAAGGATGTATAGGCCAAACCAGGTGTTATCAGAATCCCGATATTGGCACGGATCCATCACAACATGTCTTCATATTAGGGACTGAAGTGAGTGTTGGCAATGAGGTGCTGGAGGAGTGGAGGAACGGATGTGAAGAGGACACAATCAGCGCCAACACGCACTCATCCACATAAACACTGCTGGGCTTAATACACACAGCACTGATCTGGCACTGCACTACTGTGTACTAGACCAGACAGCAGGTGCACACGCACAAACACACCACAGTCAGTGTGTGAATCTCAACAAAACCAGATCCTGGTCACACTTCACCCCAAAATATAAAGCAGGAAATATAAAGACTTAGATCTTTTTGAAGTTCGATATCTCGGCTCTGGAAGGGTCTAGAGCCTCCATTTTTGCACTCAGGTCAAAGTCTCGTGGCCCTTTATCAGAATCCAGAGTTTTGAGAAGATTGGAGAAACTTAATTTTTCGCCCGAAAACGAAAAAAACGAAAGGGGTAACACTGCCGTTTTTTTTTTTCGGGTCGAAATTTTGAATTTCGATATCTCAGCTCTGGAAGGATCTAGAGCCTCCATTTTTGCACTCAGGTCAAAGTCTCGTGGCCCTCTATCAGAATCCAGAGTTTTGAGAAGATTGGAGAAACTTATTTTTTCGCCCAAAAACGAAAAAAAAAACCAAAGGGGTAACACTGTCGTTTTTTTTTCAGGTCGAAATTTTGAATTTCGATATCTCAGCTCTTGAAGGGTCTAGAGCCTCCATTTTTGCACTCAGGTCAAAGTCTCATGGCCCTCTATCAGAATCCAGAGTTTTGAGAAGATTGGAGAAACTTAATTTTTCGCCCGAAAACGAAAAAAAACGAAAGGGGTAACACTCTCGTTTTTTTTTCGGGTCGAAATTTTGAATTTCGATATCTCAGCTCTGGAAGGATCTAGAGCCTCCATTTTTGCACTCAGGTCAAAGTCTTGTGGCCCTCTATCAGAATCCAGAGTTTTGAGAAGATTGGAGAAACTTAATTTTTCGCCCGGAAATTAAAAAAAAACGAAAGGGGTAACACTGTCGTTTTTTTTTTCGGGTCAAAATTTAGAATTTCGATATCTCAGCTCTGGAAGGGTCTAGAGCCTCCATTTTTGCACTCAGGTCAAATTCGCGTGGCCCTCTATCGGAATCCAGAGTTTTGAGAAGATTGGAGAAACTTAATTTTTCGCCCGAAAACGAAAAAAAAGAAAGGGGTAACACTGACGTTTTTTTTTTCCGGGTCGAAATTTTGAATTTCGATATCTCAGCTCTGGAAGGATCTAGAGCCTCCATTTTTGCACTCAGGTCAAAGTCTCGTGGCCCTCTATCAGAATCCAGAGTTTAAGAAGATTGGAGAAACTTATTTTCTCGCTCCGAAAAAAAAACCGAAAGGGGTAACACTGTCGTTTTTTTTTTTTTTTGGTCGAAATTTTGAGTTTCTCTGATCTTCTTGAAACTCCGGATTCTGATAGAGGGCCATGAGACGTAGACCTAAGTGCAAAAATGGAGGCTCTAGACCCTTCCAGAGCTGAGATATTGAGATATTTATAATGGCATAAATTCTACGTGGGATCTCAATATTTCAGCTCTGGAAAGGTCTAGAGCCTCCATTTTTGCACTCAGGTCTAAGTCTCGTGGCCCTCTATCAGAATCCAGAGTTTCAAGAAGATCAGAGAAACTCAAAATTTCGACCAAAAAAAAAACCGACAGTGGTACCCCTTTCGTTTTTTGTTTTTTTTCGGGGTGAGAAATAAAGTTTCTGCAATATTCTCAAAACTCTGGATTCTTATAGAGGGCCATGAGACTTAGACTTGAGTGCAAAAATGGAGGCTCTAGACCCTCCCAGAGCTGAGATATGTTAAAGGATGTATAGGCCAAACTAGGTGTTATCAGAATCCCGATATTGACACGGATCCATCACAACATGTCTTCATATTAGGGACTGAAGTGAGTGTTGGCAATCAGGTGCTGGAGGAGTGGAGGAACGGATGTGAAGAGGACACAATCAGCGCCAACACGCACTCATCCACATAAACACTGCTGGGCTTAATACACACAGCACTGATCTGGCACTGCACTACTGTGTACTAGACCAGACAGCAGGTGCACACGCACAAACACACCACAGTCAGTGTGTGAATCTCAACAAAACCAGATCCTGGTCACACTTCACCCCAAAATATAAAGCAGGAAATATAAAGACTTAGAACTTTTTGAAGTTCGATATCTCGGCTCTGGAAGGATCTAGAGCCTCCATTTTTGCACTCAGGTCAAAGTCTCGTGGCCCTCTATCAGAATCCAGAGTTTTGAGAAGATTGGAGAAACTTAATTTTTCGCCCGAAAACGAAAAAAAAAAACGAAAGGGGTAACACTGTCGTTTTTTTTTTTCGGGTCGAAATTTTGAATTTCGATATCTCAGCTCTGGAAGGATCTAGAGCCTCCATTTTTGCACTCAGGTCAAAGTCTCGTGGCCCTCTATCAGAATCCAGAGTTTTGAGAAGATTGGAGAAACTTAATTTTTCGCCCGAAAACGAAAAAAACGAAAGGGGTAACACTGTCGTTTTTTTTTCGGGTCGAATTTTTGAATTTCGACTTTTCAGCTCTGGAAGGATCTAGAGCCTCCATTTTTGCACTCAGGTCAAAGTCTCGTGGCCCTCTATCAGAATCCAGAGTTTTGAGAAGATTGGAGAAACTTAAT
The DNA here is from genome assembly GCF_988280905.1 of Pimephales promelas. Taxonomy (NCBI): domain Eukaryota; kingdom Metazoa; phylum Chordata; class Actinopteri; order Cypriniformes; family Leuciscidae; genus Pimephales; species Pimephales promelas. The sequence goes on from NC_142793.1 coordinate 10,448,444, forward strand.
TTTTCGCCCGAAAACGAAAAAAAACGAAAGGGGTAACACTGTCGTTTTTTTTTTCGGGTCGAAATTTTGAATTTCGATATCTCAGCTCTGGAAGGATCTAGAGCCTCCATTTTTGCACTCAGGTCAAAGTCTCGTGGCCCTCTATCAGAATCCAGAGTTTTGAGAAGATTGGAGAAACTTAATTTTTCGCCCAAAAACGAAAAAAAAAAACGAAAGGGGTAACACTGTCGTTTTTTTTTTAGGGTCAAAATTTTGAATTTCGATATCTCAGCTCTGGAAGGGTCTAGAGCCTCCATTTTTGCACTCAGGTCAAAGTCTCGTGGCCCTCTATCAGAATCCAGAGTTTTGAGAAGATTGGAGAAACTTAATTTTTCTCCCAAAAACGAAAAAAAACGAAAGGGGTAACACTGTCGTTTTTTTTTTCGGGTCGAAATTTTGAATTTCGATATCTCAGCTCTGGAAGGATCTAGAGCCTCCATTTTTGCACTCAGGTCAAAGTCTTGTGGCCCTCTATCAGAATCCAGAGTTTTGAGAAGATTGGAGAAACTTATTTTTTCGCCCGAAAACGAAAAAAACGAAAGGGGTAACACTGTCGTTTTTTTTTTTCAGGTCGAAATTTTGAATTTCGATATCTCAGCTCTAGAAGGGTCTAGAGCATCCATTTTTGCACTCAGGTCAAAGTCTCGTGGCCCTCTATCAGAATCCAGAGTTTTGAGAAGATTGGAGAAACTTAATTTTTCGCCCGAAAACGAAAAAAAACGAAAGGGGTAACACTGTCGTTTTTTTTTTCGGGTCGAAATTTTGAATTTCGATATCTCAGCTCTGGAAGGATCTAGAGCCTCCATTTTTGCACTCAGGTCAAAGTCTCGTGGCCCTCTATCAGTATCCAGAGTTTTGAGAAGATTGGAGAAACTTATTTTCTCGCTCCGAAAAAAAAAAACGAAAGGGGTACCACTGTCGTTTTTTTTTTTGGTCGAAATTTTGAGTTTCTCTGATCTTCTTGAAACTCTGGATTCTGATAGAGGGCAATGAGACTTAGACCTAAGTGCAAAAATGGAGGCTCTAGACCCTTCCAGAGCTGAGATATTGAGATATTTATAATGGCATAAATTCTACGTGGGATCTCAATATTTCAGCTCTGGAAAGGTCTAGAGCCTCCATTTTTGCACTCAGGTCTAAGTCTCATGGCCCTCTATCAGAATCCAGAGTTTCAAGAAGATCAGAGAAACTCAAAATTTCGACCAAAAAAAAAAAACGACAGTGGTACCCCTTTCGTTTTTTTTTTCGGGGTGAGAAATTAAGTTTCTCCAATATTCTCAAAACTCTGGATTCTTATAGAGGGCCATGTGACTTAGACTTGAGTGCAAAAATGGAGGCCCTAGACCCTCCCAGAGCTGAGATATGTTAAAGGATGTATAGGCCAAACCAGGTGTTATCAGAATCCCGATATTGACACGGATCCATCACAACATGTCTTCATATTAGGGACTGAAGTGAGTGTTGGCAATCAGGTGCTGGAGGAGTGGAGGAACGGATGTGAAGAGGACACAATCAGCGCCAACACGCACTCATCCACATAAACACTGCTGGGCTTAATACACACAGCACTGATCTGGCACTGCACTACTGTGTACTAGACCAGACAGCAGGTGCACACGCACAAACACACCACATTCAGTGTGTGAATCTCAACAAAACCAGATCCTGGTCACACTTCACCCCAAAATATAAAGCAGGAAATATAAAGACTTAGACCTGAGTGCAAAACTGGAGACTGTGATGGACAGAGTGAGATTAAAAGAGTCAATAATTTGAAGAAATTCCTTAACCAATGGATGAGAGGGACAACAGATATGTATATTAAAATCGCCTAAAATTAATAGTTTATCAAAATACAGTACCCTAGAGGATAAAAATTCCTGCAGAAACATCTTATTGTAATAAGGAGGTCGATAAAACAAGGCACAGAGAAGGGAATTCTCTGTACTTATCTTAAGTACTTGAACTTCAAAACTACTAAAAGTGTCCACTGATAATAGACAACACTTGAAAGAATTCTTAAAAATAGCTACTCCCCCCGATGTCCTAGGAGAACTAACAAAAAAATAAATAAATCTAGAAATATAATTTGACACAAGAGGGCAGTATAGCTCTATTTATGGTTTTGATATGGAACTGCGCGACGCGGCGCTGCGCTTCTGGGTCAAACCGTGACATCTACACGTTTTCAGGGATCAGGGGGCGGAGTTGGGTTGGTTTAGGTGAATGTGAGGTGGGAGGAGTTGGATCTGGATCCGACTCCTCCCCGTGGATTTCATGTTCCGCAGTGAGAAGGTTGCCAAGCAACATAGTCATGTGCTAATTATATTCTGGTAAAACAGAGAGTCACAGCACCGATATGTAGGCCTATCCATTAATATGCAAAGGTTAAACCTTTAGCTATACTGTAAAGTCTGTCCACTGCCTTACAAAACAATTCAATACAAACAAGCTGGTTTATTTATAACAAGGCATAAAACAGGGATTGCATTAAACGTCATGCGCTTCTTCATAGCATGTGCATAGCCATTCAGTTCCCTGAGACCTCAGTTCAAACGTGCATATTTCTCAATTAGAGGTAATTAATATAAAGGGGAAAAAAGTAGTTGCAACAGTGCAAACGAAAATATTATATAATATTAATATATATATTATATCTCTTTTTACTATACATACAAACGTAATATTTCACCATTAACCTATTGAGACTTGCCAAATTGTTTGTGTCCACTGCAGTGGACATACGGACAACGTTTTGTTGTTATACCTATTTGGATGTCACTTTTTATTCCAATCCAGTTAAATAAAAAATAATAAAACGTCTCAGGAGGTTAACGACGTAACAGATTCCTGTTTGTTTGGTGTGCTGATCTTGACTCTTCTCCTCACGGATGCGCCTGTCCTGCCGGACTCCTGCAGTTTAAAGCTCTCCAGTCCTCCCGCCTCATCCAGAGCTCGCGCGCTGCAGCTCGGCGTGGGCACTTTAACGGTGTTCCCAAACTTCGAATAGTCCACAGCATACATCCCGTCTTCTTGAGACACCGTCGGCACAAACCTCTGACCCCACAATATCTCCTCGGACAGGTAAGAGGTCCGCGCTTGAGTGGTGATGCCGGTGGTCTCCACGACCCCCTCCAGCACGACGACCACCTCGATGTCCTCGTGCAGCAGATCAGCCGCCGACAGATCATACAGCGGGCTGTTTTTGTCAATGACGTGGTTGATGATGAGGGGCGACACCAGGAAGATGCTGTTGGTGCCCAGCGGGTTGTCCATCTGGATGTCTATCTGATCCAAAGGCACCATCTCGCCTTCATTGGTGACGGTTTTCCGCACCACCTGCATGTGGATGGCGGCACTGATGATCATGCTCTTCCTCAAGTCGCCGAGGCGAAACATGAAGCACAGCTTGTTGTTTCTGACGGTTATAACCGCGTGTTTGCTGAAGATGAGCGTTTCCGCGCGCCGGTTCGCTTGCGCGGTTTTCATGAAGATGCATCCCAACATGATGGCGTTGATCAGCAAGCCGACTATGTTCTGAATGATCAATATCACGATGGCCGATAGGCACTCCTCGGTGACCATCCGTCCGCCGAAACCGATGGTCACCTGGACTTCAATGGAGAACAGAAAGGCTGAGGAGAACGAGTGGATGTCCGTTACACACGGGACAAAGTCGTCACCTTTCGGGTCCAGGTCTCCGTGCGCGAAGGCGATGAGCCACCAGATCATCCCGAACAACAGCCAACTGCACAAGAAGGACATCGTGAAGATCACCAGAGTGTGAAGCCATTTTAGATCCACTAGAGTGGTGAACACGTCTTGTAGAAACCGTCCTTGTTCGCGTATGTTCGTGTGCGCGACGTTGCAGGTTCCGTTCTTGGCGACGAATCGCGCCGTCCGCGATTTGGTCGATTTATATTTGGGCTGTAACACATCCTCCGCCAACCGAGTCAAGTAATAGTCGTCGGGAATAAGTCCTTTTCTGGACAACATAGCTGGTCCATACTACAGTTTCGCGGCTGCGCTAGTAAGTTGTAACATGACAAGTGCACTCATCTTCAGCGCGCGCGCCGCGCTCGGTGTGCGTTCACGCGCTCACAGGAGGTCCCGTGGGAAGACGACACTTTTAGGTTATCCGGCTGCCGCTGCCAGTCAATTGCAACCGGATATATTCTCGCACATCCTCAGATGTGACTTCAGAAAGACTGGTTTAGCACAGGGCATGCGTGCTAAACGCGAACTTTACCACAGTGAGAAGAAGAACCCACTCATAGCCTACACTTTTCATTATGTCATAGTTAGGGCTCGAGTTCTAAAGAGAGAAACTAGTGACTAGGCCTACACTATAATACTAAACACTTTACTCTGCATTAACAATATAACTTATTATAAAAAGGAGCATTTTTTAATTTCATTTCTAACTTCGGTAACAATATTTTAACGTGTCCTTGAAACACTTTACTGTGTTTACTACACTTTAAATAATGCTGGGTTTTAACCAAATGTTGGATTACAAATGTAATGTAAAATTTTAACCCAACTTCAACTTTCAACTTTACATTTTTTAATTGCATTTTTAACCCAACATTTGGGTTTGTCCATATTTGACCCACATTTTTTAGCGTGTATATTAATGACTATATAATTGGGCATGCAACTAACCCTGAATTAAAAACTATTCCTATACCCTAACCCCCCTAGCAAGTATACGTAATTAATATTACTCATTATTAAATGTATAATTACACTGTAACAGGGACACAATGAAACGAAGTATAACACTTTTTTTTTTACCTTTTTAAAAAAATATCTTTTAATTGCATTATTTTTATATTTAACAGATTAACATACCATAATATAGACAACAAAGCTGTACTATCTTGTTAAATATTGTTACACGCTGCATTAAATCAGTGTGTGAGTGCAAATTTGCATGAGACAAACTACACTAACCACCATGCTATATAACTAATAACCTATACTATACACTAGCTTACTATATTATGCTAATTAACTGTGAACTAGCAACACAGTTAGCTTTTAAAGGCTAAAAACTACAAAATAAAATACAAAATAGTAGGGGTGTCACGATTTCGATATTAAATCGAAATCGATCGAAATTAATTCAATGGTATCGAAATCGAAATAAAAAATGGTATCGTCGATACTGCCACGCCCCATGTCGCGTCCGTGATGGAAAGTTCGGATCATTTTACTGACTCTATTGTTCAATCTCGTTCATCAAAATTAACTAAACTTTTTTTCTAGTCATTTCAGGGGCTTTAAATGTTATACTATTAAGTTATGTTACTTGTTTTTGTTATATTTTAAATTTGGCAATGGTGTAGTGTACATTGTAAACAAATTTATATTGCATAATGCATAAATGTGTAGTCTAAAAATTGCATAGCAATCTGCGCTTTACATTTTTTTTTAAATCGAGAATCGAATCGTGACCTTAGAATCGATCGAATCGAGGATTTGGAGAATCGTGACACCCCTACAAAATAGTGATTTATCTATGCTGTACTTCACTATTCATTAACAATACAAATATTTAGGTTCCGTTGGGCTATAGTGAATATTTATACTATAAATAATTCTATACACTACTACACAAATGCAATAACACACTACAGAAAACTTGTCAAATTAAATAAAAGCTGCAACCCTGACTAAGATCTGTACTTATATCTATGATGAAAGGTTGTAAAATATACAAGTTGATAATCTGTACATATTATGTCATATTATTATTCCACTTTAGGATGCTAAAATAATATAAATTATTGTTTAAATTATAATATGAATTCATGTTTTATATAATGTGTCCTTTTCTGTATAAAAAATTGTAATTTTTTTGTATAATAAAAAGGGCATACAGGTTGTTTAAATATTTTTATTAATAAATGTTTAAGATTTTATGTACAAATGTGATTATGATAAATACAGTTATAAATAATTTATAATTCACGGTACAAGTGCACTTTCAGTATAGGGTCTCCGGACTCATTTGTCGGCTCGCACGAACGACGCAAACACACTGTCCTCTTGATTCAGGAGAACCTCTGGTTTATCAAACTCCAGAATGACTCCTCGCTTCATCACAATCACCAGGTCTGCATTCAGGATGGTGTGCACACGATGCTGTGGAAACACACACACACACACATGCAATGTTGTGAAATAGCTAAGAGCTTGTTTGATCTGACTGAAATGCTTCTTCATCATTAAAAGCATTGAATCGTCGTTTAACCACAGCTAGACTTCAAATATTAAAGTCCGAAAGCAACTTACGGCGATGGTGACCACAGTTCTGTCGGTGAAGGCAGTCATCACAACTTTCTGTAGAATGCTCTCCTATTAAAAAAAGATAATTATTAATATAATATAAAAATATATAATATAATACAATCTAAACCTAACCTATTTAAAAAAAGAGCATTATACTGTATATATATATATATATATATATATATATATATACACACACACACATATATATGTAAATGTTTATATGCATGTATGTATTATACATTATATAATTTTAATAATTCAAACATTTATCATTATATATATATATATATATATATATATATATATAATTTCTAAAAAATGAAAATTTATCATTTCAAATATTTTAACCTTATGTGTGTGTGTGTATGTATGTGTATATATATATGTATGTCTTTATAATTAAAAACTTTAATCTATTAAAAAGTGCATTATATTATTTTAGTAATTCAAATTTTTATTTTATAAATAATTTATTATTATTATTATTATTATTATAAAAATGGCAGAAAAATGGCTACATTCAACTATAGTTTACATATATTATAAAGTTAGAAATTATTTACAATTTGTTATATTATTATTATTATATATAATAATTACATAATATATAGATAATTTTTTACTTTTTAACCTAATAATATAATCTTTTTAAATGCATTTCTCTAATTTAGTAGTTATTATTAACAGATTAATTATATTATTGTTATAACAATTTAAGTGAAGGATTTCATTGAAAAATGAACAAGGATTTTACTTTGTATATTAGTGTTTTAATGACGGGTTTTCAAAGTGTGGGGCCGTAGAGCTGGGTGACGTGACAATGTTAATCGATAGAGATTGTTCTATAGTTTATCTGTATGTAAATATTTCCATGCAGCGTAAGACTGCTTAAACACGATTGAAAAGATATACTTTATGATGAGTTATTTAAATTACAATAAATTGCGACAGAGAACTTAATTCGGTACGTGCTGAATTCAGTTGACTTTCACGGCTTATTGCGCTTGTGTCAAAATGTCTGGATATGTCTAAAGTGAAATTAGACATAACAGTTGTCAAATTGGGCAAAACAGTTGGGCGACATTCTTATTTTATTCTCATAAGCTCTTAAAGTGACGGCAGCCTCATAAACGCCAGTCATTAATGTTAATCAAACTCATTCACTGCTCTTGACTGAATATCTTCTATAGCGTTATTAAGAATCTGTGTGTGTGTAATTAGATATTGAAAAACCCTGGCTTACTTTCAAGCTGACATAGCATTTTTATTTTGAATTCTTTCGGAGTACTCGGAAACACCAGCACTTTCCACACGGATTCCTTTCGTTTTGAATCTATCAAACTGTCCCTCACTGTGTGTTCATTCCAGTATGAAACCCCAGCCAGTGCATTTAACACAGCCATGGTTCATTTACTCCGGAGAGATGAAGGCAGAGGAGCAGTCGGAAGAGAAGTGTGTTTGAGAATAGTGTGAAGTGAATCGAGGTCATGGCCCCTGAGGGGGTTCCTTCTACCTCTTAGACTCTCTATTATACTTCTAAACACACACACACACACACACACACACACCGTAGCCATGTCTATGGAAGCAGTGGCCTCGTCCATAATCAGAATACTGCTCTTCCGCACAAATGCGCGTGCCAGACAGAACAGCTGACGTTGCCCCTGGCTGAAGTTCTCCCCACCCTCGGTTATTATTGCATCTGAAACACAAGGAAAGAGTATCGTCATCAATCATATATTTAGATTATACTACGGTTTTAAAATGAAATCTTAACCTTAAAAAGGCCCGTTCACACCAAGGATGGTAGCTATAACTATATAAATCTAAAATTATAATAGTCGTTCTAATTCTGTAGGGAATAGGGAAGTCCACACCGCAACCATAAAGATAACAAAACAGAGGAAAATTATTGTTAGAATCACTTACAGGACGATTTTTTTTTCCAGTTAATGAACAGTAAAAACATTAAGAGCTAATCAGAATCTAAAAGTCTTTAAAGAGTGAGCATTAAAAATGGCAGAAGACAGCACATACTTATAATAAACGGAAGATTATTGTGCGTTGATGTGGACGCTAATATACACTCACCTAAAGGATTATTAGGAACACCATACTAATACTGTGTTTGACCCCCTTTCACCTTCAGAACTGCCTTAATTCTACGTGGCATTGATTAACAGCATTCTTTAGAAATGTTGGCCCATATTGATAGGATAGCATCTTGCAGTTGATGGAGATTTGTGGGATGCACATCCAGGACACGAAGCTCCCGTTCCACCACATCCCAAAGATGCTCTATTGGGTTGAGATCTGGTGACTGTGGGGGTCATTTTAGTACAGTGAACTCATTGTCATGTTCAAGAAACCAATTTGAAATGATTTGAGCTTTGTGACATGGTGCATTATCCTGCTGGAAGTAGACATCAGAGGATGGGGACATGGTGGCCATAAAGGGATGGACATGATCAGAAACAATGCTCAGGTAGGCCGTGGCATTTAAACGATGCCCAATTGGCACTAAGGGGCCTAAAGTGTGCCAAGAAAACATCCCCCACACCATTACACCACCACCACCAGCCTGCACAGTGGTAACAAGGCATGATGGATCCATGTTCTCATTCTGTTTATGCCAAACTCTGACTCTACCATCTGAATGTCTCAACAGAAATCGAGACTCATCAGACCAGGCAACATTTTTCCAGTCTTCGACTGTCCACTTTTGGTGAGCTCTTGCAAATTGTAGCCTCTTTTTCCTATTTGTAGTGGAGATGAGTGGTACCCGGTGGGGTCTTCTGCTGTTGTAGTCCATCCGCCTCAAGGTTGTGTGTGTTGTGTGCTTTGCTGAATACCTCGGTTGTAACGAGTGGTTATTTCAGTCAAAGTTGCTCTTCTATCAGCTTGAATCAGTCGGCCCATTCTCCTCTGACCTCTAGCATCAACAAGGCATTTTCGCCCACAGGACTGCCGCATACTGGATGTTTTTACCTTTTCACACCATTCTTTGTAAACCCTAGAAATAATTGTGCGTGAAAATCCCAGTAACTGAGCAGATTGTGAAATACTCAGAGCGGCCCGTCTGGCACCAACAACCATGCCACGCTCAAAATTGCTTAAATCATCTTTCTTTCCCATTCTGACATTCAGTTTGGAGTTCAGGAGATTGTCTTGACCAGGACCACACCCCTAAATGCATTGAAGCAACTGCCATGTGATTGGTTGATTAATGAGAAATTGAACAGGTGTTCCTAATAATCATTTAGGTGAGTGAAGTTATTGTTCTTGGTGTGAACATGCCTTAAAGCCTACTCTATCATATTTGACGCACACAATTTTAAGGCCTCTAATGAGCAACATGATCAAAATCTTTATTCTTCTGTTGTACACAAGCCTTCGGTCGTCTAATAGGCTCTATGCACAACTTACTTCCGCATTCTGTTTGAACAGGTCTCATCGCTTCCGGTCCAGGATCTTTTGTATGTGCTTCATGAAATTTTTTGCGGTTTTACTCAAGATAACTTAAAAAAAGGAGCGAGCAAAGATTAGCATAACCAATGTACCTCACATATGCAGATTGATATTTAAACGTTTTATATTTTTTCATCTTCACAGTAACGTTTAGATATTTAAATGGAATAAAACGCCAATAACAAAGTGAACTAGGTAGGTTAGCTGATTACCTTAAATATCCATAGATATCGTAGTCAGTTCTTACGGCCGTTAACACTTTCTATGACAAGCGGATGCGATGAGACCTGTTTTCCGGTTTGGTCACGTGACGCTCCGCATAAAGCCTATTGTTAGTTTGTATTTTTAGCAAGTAAAAAGGCCTTTTAAAAGTATTATTCTAAAAACGTTCCCCTTCAGGTCATCAGTCACATGTCTTTTGCTTTGAAAACCTTTATAATAAAGGAAATATTACTAACAATATAAAAGTTGTTTTTAGATTTAAAGACGGACATTTACTGGGCTGAAGCAACTTCCATACTTGATTATTCATGTATATTATATATATATATATATATGAAGAGTTCAGATGCAAAAGCCTCTAAGTGCCATTTGAAATTTTCTTCTAAAATGGCCATTTTTATCAAGCTTGTATATTTAAGTTCAGTAATTTCACTTAAATGACAATTAATAGGTAATCTTCATTGCCATTTAAGTGAAATTACTGAACTTAAATATACAAGCTTGAAAAAATTATCATTTTAGAAGAAAATGTCAAATGGCACTTAGAGGCTTTTGCATCTGAACTCTTCATATATATATTTTTATTATTGAAAAATCATGTTAACTTGTGTATCAAATATGATACAACAGGCTTTTGAGGAACGTTTATTTGTACATGTGTCAATCATCATTGTATTGCATTGCACAAAAACTAGAGAGCTTTGATCCTAAAATAAACATTTAAATATCATCATATTAAGACGTTATTGGGTGATATAGTGTGACAACTGATATTTATGCACTGTATGGAAGTACTACTTTTAAAGATCTCATTGATTTACATTACAAGCTATCAGAATTTATTATTTTCTGACCGTATAAACATCGGAAACATCACCGAATTGCAAATTGTTCAAAATTCACCAAATAGTTTTTTTCCTCAGTGAAAATATGGAGCTCATATTTAAGATCATACTATAGGAGACAAAAACCTGGTCCATCAAATATGATATTCAAAAAAGGTGGCATATATTTTTGTCAAGACTGTCTAAACATTCAATAAACTGTTCCATTAAAAAAAAAAAATATGACAGGGTTAAAGTTGTCATTTACTCGCCATTATATCATTCCAAACCTGTACGAAAACTGATCCCCATATAGACTTTCTTTATAGTGACAAATTGAAATATCATTCAAATATCATCTTCTATGTTCAACAGAAGGAAAAAAAATCATACTGTAGGTTTGGAATGATATTAGAGTGATTCAATTGACAGGTTTATCATTTTAGGCCGAACTATCCCTTTAACATGTGATTTCTATCAGTCTCTAATCATGTTTTATCATGTCTAAGGTGTCTTACCTAGTCCTCCAGGCAGAGTTTTAACCACTGGTTTGAGTTGTGCTATTTCTAACGCCTCCCACAACATGCAGTCTGTGGCTTTCATCTCTGGATCTAGATTAAAACTGAACAGAAGAAAATGACATAGTAAAAAATTTCTCATTATCTCCAGAAATCCTTCATCTCTACAGCCCGTTTCAGTGCTTTCTATGGTAGAGATTCAGAGAGAAAACGGCAATGATTAATAATATATGAATGCTCATTCATGCTTGTCATCCATTCATAATGTAAATCTGGGGAAGTTTGGCCTATGAAATCACATTTAAGTGTCAAATACAAACTGATAATGTTGATCAGAAGTATATTTGTTTGTAAATGAATAAATGTCTAGGATATTGGGACAATTTTATTCACTCATGCAGTATTTGGTGTCATGAGACGCACCGGATGGTTCCGCTGAATAAGAAGGGATCTTGTAGAATAATAGAGAAGCGAGACCTCAGCGTCTGAAGAGGCATCTTTGCTATATCGATGCCATCAATGATTATTCGCCCTGTTGGAGAATAGGGACTTATATTCTACTCTGTAAATTAAATGAAATTATTAGCCTGGCCTTGATAAAAAATAAGAATCACCTTCAAACGTGTCCACCATCCGGAAAAAGGCCAATGAGAAAGATGACTTGCCACTTCCTGTTCTACCACAGATTCCAAGCTGTAACAGATCAACACAAAGTAAACCTTTAACAATATTTAAATCAAAATAATAATAAAGTCTGTGTGAGGGTATGCATTGTCACTTTCCCACCAGGGCGTGCCCCCTCAGGCAGACTGAGTGGCAACATAACTGGCTTATGTAGTTAATAATGTAGATTGACTCGACTCGAGGGAGTTGGACTCGACAGTGATCCTCACACCTCACCAAAGATGTGGTCCGTGGACATTGACATGAGGCCAGGAATCAGGTTTTCTGTCATTTTTATACCACTGAGAAATACAAGCAAAGTCCATGAATGCTTTACCTGGGCTTTAATGGGTGAATGTGAGGCAAATTTAAAGCACTTTGGTGGCCATTGGGTCTGTGAAAGCACTATATAAATGCAGTCCATTTACCATTTTACTTCAAGACAAGATTTGATGGTGAAATTAAAATGATGACGCTTAAAACTGACGAATGAAATTTAACGCTTGCAACTTAGAACCTATTTCAAGGTTTGCGTTCTCGAGCCACCAGGCACTGCTGTTGCAACGGAAGTGAATCAATCAAAACTAACTTTAGCTGGACAAGAACTTATTCTAGAGCTGATGCAAAGCCAAAACAATCTGTTATTGTAAAAAACTATCTGTAAAGCTGTTTTAAAACAATCTATATTGTTAAAAGCGCTATATCAAGTAGGGCGACTTGACTTGACGAGGACATTTAAATAAACAAATAAACAAATATGGGTTTTCGCAATTGAGGAACCTTTCATAGTTCCTAGAACTATTGGCGGAAGTACCTGGATTTTGGCGTGTTCGCACCACTGTTAACTAGGAAGGATTTTGGTTCTACCAGTGACGTTAGTATATGCTAATTTAACATGACATCATGACTTTTGCGTAAACATACACGCCACTTTCGAGTCAAGTGGCGTGTTATCTCTGCGCATTTTGAGCTATCCGCGTGTATATCTACGCCATTAACGTCCGAGTGATTCCGTGTGTCTGTACACGCCGTCAAATGTTCGCGCGAAATGAAGCAAAATGTAGATCTACATCTGGGGAGTCATAAATGCCATTAACCCCAGTGACGGTTAGGTTTAGGTTTAGGGACGGGGTTGAGGTAAGTCATATATTTATTTATACAGTAATAACGTTAAGTCAACGGCGTTCATAAACACGGTGAAAAGCGATTATGCGTCTTGATAGCACGCCAAAAATGGAAATACGAATTGGCGTGTCATACACACTACTTGAGATCAGTCTGGCTAATTAGACTGACGCAAGTTGGTATATTGTTCCAGGATTAACAAAGATATTGATCCAGGAACATGATGTACTCCGTAAAATCAAATTCAGCATCCAACCATACCACTTTGTACAAACCCAATTCCATAAAAGTTGGGACACTGTACAAATTGTGAATAAAAACAGAATGCAATGATGTGGAAGTTTCAAATTTCAATATTATATTTAGAATACAACATAGATGACGTATCAAATGTTTAAACTGAGAAAATGCATAATTTTAAGGGAAACATAAGTTGATTTTAAATTTCATGGCATCAACACATCTCAAAAAAGTTGGGACAAGGCCATTTTTACCACTGTGTGGCATCCCCTCTTCTTTTAATAACAGTCTGCAAACGTCTGGGGACTGAGGACACAAGTTGCTCAAGTTTAGGAATAGGAATGTTGTCCCATTCTTGTCTAATAAAGGCTTCTAGCTGCTCAACTGTCTTAGGTCTTCTTTGTTGCATCTTCCTCTTTATGATGCGCCAAATGTTTTCTATGGGTGAAAGATCTGGACTGCAGGCTGGCCATTTCAGTACCCGGATCCTTCTTCTACGCAGCCATGATGTTGTAATTGATGCAGTATGTGGTTTGGCATTGTCTTGTTGGAAAATACAAGGTCTTCCCTGAAAGAGATGATGTCTGGATGGGAGCATATGTTGTTCTAGAACTTGGATATACCTTTCAGCATTGATGGTGCCTTTCCAGATGTGTAAGCTGCCCATGCCACACGCACTAATGCAACCCCATACCATCAGAGATGCAGGCTTCTGAACTGAGCGCTGATAACAACTTGGGTTGTCCTTGTCCTCTTTAGTCCGGATGACATGGCGTCCCAGTTTTCCAAAAAGAACTTCAAATTTTGATTCGTCTGACCACAGAACAGTTTTCCACTTTGCTAGAGTCCACTTTAAATGAGCCTTGGCCCAGAGAAAACGCCTGCGCTTCTGGTTCCCGTTTAGATATGGCTTCTTTTTTGACCTATAGAGCTTTAGCCGGCAACGGTGAATGGCACGGTGGATTGTGTTCACTGACAATGTTTTCTGGAAGTATTCTTGAGCCCATGTTGTGATTTCCATTACAGTAGCATTCCTGTGTGTGATGCAGTGCCGTCTAAGGGCCCGAAGATCACGGGCATTCAGTATGGTTTTCCAGCCTTGACCCTTATGCACAGAGATTGTTCCAGATTCTCTGAATCTTTGGATGATATTATGCACTGTTGATGATGATAACTTCAAACTCTTTGCAATTTTTCTCTGAGAAACTCCTTTCTGATATTGCTCCACTATTTTTTGCCTCAGCATTGGGGAAATTGGTGATCCTCTGCCCATCTTGACTTCTGAGAGACACTGCCACTCTGAGAGGCTCTTTTTATACCCAATCATGTTGCCAATTGACCTAATAAGTTGCAAATTGGTCCTCCAGTTGTTCCTTATATGTACATTTAACTTTTCTGGCCTCTTACTGCTACCTGTCCCAACTTTTTTGGAATTTGTAGCTCTCATGAAATCCAAAAGGAGCCAATATTTGGCATGGCAATTCAAAATGTCTCACTTTCAACATTTGATATGTGATCTATGTTGTATTCTAAATATAATATTGAAATTTGAAACTTCCACATCATTGCATTCTGTGTTTATTCACAATTTGTACAGTGTCCCAACTTTTATGGAATTGGGTTTGTAGAACACAAGGCTCAAGGCTCATTTTTTAAAGCTACGCTGTGTGATTTTTATCCCCATCTAGTGGTGAAAATGTATGTGATTATCCAGTGAATATTAGTTTCTGTTCCTCTCAATTCCGATTTTGGTTTAACTCCTAAGGTGGCCAATGTTGTCCAAGTTTAACATGGCTTCCAGTTCGACCTCGTCCATGAGTGTTAACTCAAACGTAAACGCGAAAGGCGAAGCTTGAATTAACGGGTATGTCCCTCTTTGGCTAATGTACTTTCAACATGGAGGGGCAACATGGCGACCGACATTAGAACACTCACGTCAATACTTTATTACTTGAACAAAGTAAATATACATTAATGATCACATATATTTTTGAAACAACTAAGTGTTTTTAGCTAAGAATAAACTAAAATAGTTACACAGTGTAGCTTTAAATGAACACTGACAAATACATTACAGTTATGCAAAATATAAGATGGTGAATATTTAATTGATCATTTGTCAATATTTGGCCCTTTCCCCAAACTCGGACCTGGAGGGCCACTGTCCCTGCGGAGTCCCTGAGCAAGCTAGTCAAGGTCTTCAGGATCAGTAGAAACTCACAGGTTGGTGTGTTTGATCAGGGTTGAAGCTAAACTCTGCAGGGACAATGACCCTCCAGGACCGAGTTTGGGAAACCCTGGCCTAGGGTGTAATTTTACCTCAAAATTCAACATCTTATAAAACCGGTAACCGCAAATCCATGTTTCGTAGCCTGAACTCCAGTTGTGTCAGTGAATGGCAGTAATCTGTGGTTCTATGGATTCTTTAGCTTTCAGCAACTGGTATAAAGACAGCTCAGATTTCTTGTTGAATCTATTTGTATAGTCAATCACACATCTCTTTTGCGGCATTCACGCTTAACACCATCACTGCCACTCAGTGGGTGCAACTGCAGTGACTCCACCTACTGTGCATACCCTCTGTATATTTAAATAAGTTGAATGTAATTATTGAACTTTCTTAAGAACATTTACTTTGTTAAATATATGTATAATTGTACCTTTTGTCCTGGGCTGATGTGAGCATTGACCTGTTTGAGGACAGGCTTCAGGGTGCTGTCGTACCTCACGCTCAGATTCTGGATCTGAATCTCACCCCGCTGAGGCCAACCTTCAGGAAGCTGAGACGCGGCTGAGAGAGAAACATTTAACCAAAGAGATAAGAGGCGTACGATATACAGAATGTGAAAACACAGGAAAAGAAGTAGACACATCCAGTGATTCAATCAAGACAAGTTATTTAAATAGCGCTTTTAAAGGACAACTCCGGCGCAAAATGAACCTTTGGTCTAATTACACATTGCTACCTAGTCAACCGTTATCTGAGATTTGTTTTCATGATTGCCGAATGTAAATAGTTTTATCTCTAAAAACAGTTTAGCCTATAACGCTAGTTCAATGCTAGTATATAGGGCATAGAGTAATGACAAATAAAAATCGCTTTTTATTACCACTAACAAGGCTCAAAATAGCCCCACACCAAAACGACAGCATAACAAGGGTCTCTACATTCAAACCGAAGCGTTGAGAACTTTGTCAGTGTCCAGACTGTTTAATAAGAAGATATTTTATACACACAGTAAATTTCGCGAATACAGGAAGAAGCCATCTTTGAAAAATAGTCTCTACCAGTCGATCTACGAACGCCGATCCAAGTGCGCTGAACTGTGCAGAATCTCATATGGTCCGTTGTTTCCAGAAGAAACACAAACACAAACCGTTTACTTGTCTTCAATATGTACACGTAGCCTACTGTTCACGCTCACTTTATCACCTTATTCACATCTCACCAGCGCACTTGGATCGGCGTTCGTAGATCGACTGGTAGAGACTATTTTTCCAAGATAGCTTCTTCCTGAATTCGTGAAATTTACTGTGTGTATAAAACATCTGCTTATTAAACTGTATGGACACTGACAAAGTTCTCAATGCTTCGGTTTGAATGTAGGGACCCTTATTATGCTGTCGTGTTGGTGTGGGGCTATTTTGAGCCTTTTTAGTGGTAATAACAAGCGATTTTTATTTGTCATTACTCTATGCCCTATATACTAGCATTATACTAGCGTTATAGGCTAAACTGTTTTTAGAGATAAAACTATTTACATTCGGCAATCATGAAAACAAATCTCAGATAACGGTTGACTAGGTAACAATGTGTAATTAGACTAAAGGTTCATTTTGCGCCGGAGTTGTCCTTTAACAATATCGATTGTTCCGAAGCAGCTTTACAGTGATAATAGGGAATTAAAGTAACAGAGATTGTTTTGGCTTTACTGCAGCTTTAGAATAAAGTTATTGTCCAGTTAAAGTTAGTTTTGATTGACTTCCTTTGCAAAGATCATTAGTTATTTACTTAGGGGCCGTTCTAATGGATACTCACACAGCAGACCCTCGTAGTTTTCAGGTTCTGTCCTCAGCAGAGCTTTTATTCTCTTCACAGCTCCCAGCTGCACCTCCATGTCTGCCAGATTACGCACCATCCAGTTCAGGTAGTTGGACACCTGAGACATAAAATATAGAAGCAGAAGTTGTCCAATGTTGCTGAAGATCAGCACGTAGAGAGTTAGATGTATGTGTGTGTGTGGTCTTGCCATGAGGGCGTATGTGAGTCCCAGCCCCACCAGCCCAGTGGACAGATGATTGTATTGGGAGTTTGTGATGGAGGCCACAGCTGCTATTAGGACAATAAAGGCCCCAATGTACTCCTGCAAAAGATATACAACAGAATAACCATTACTGTTGAGTCGCTCAAGGAAGCAACATATATTTTTGCTAGTATTTGATCAAATAAAAAAGATTTTTAACTGGAACTAGATGTCACATAAGGGGCTTTCCCACCGGGTAGTTCAAGGAACTAGCCACATGGGTGGTTCCCGAGAACTAATGGTTCCCTTGGGAACTTTTTCCTGGTTGCATTCGCACTGCCAGTAGGAACTCTGAAGTGACGTAAGCCGCGCTTGTTGATGTGACTTACTTTGACGGCGCTGTGAACGCCAGAGCCTGAGCACAGTGATTTTCCGTGTTCATTAGTTTATGATCTGTCTAACAGTCCTGTCTAATATGTTAGTTGATAGAACTGTTATACATAGCAATTAGACAGTATATGAAAATGTATTAGCGTATGCCATGTGGTTGATGTCGAGTGTTGCTAGCTGAGCAGAGAATACATAATCATGTTTCGTTTGTCCTCTCAAACTTGCGTTGAATTTTCTAAGAGTTAAAAGGCTCATCTATCACTATTTTCAATGTTCGTAAAGTTTGTAAAATTTACACACGTCACTGGTAGTTCCTACAGACCCCTTTTCAGTTGGTAAACATGGTGACGTTTTTATGTGGGCGGAGCTTAGGTGGAAGCAGAGCGATCCCTCTGGCCGCTTCACTAACGCTAGTTAGCAAGTTTTATTAGCTTGTTTTTTTAACAATGACTGGAGAAAATCAGATTTTATCTTAATACGTAAGGTCACTCACTGTCCAGGACAACGATTGTTATTTTTAAGTTATTTAAAAATACGATTGTTATTTTTAAGTTTAAGTGATTAAGTTGATTTTAGCCGCCTACACACTCACTCAATGCATGGACGATCTGACAGGATTAACGTTACGTTACCTCGGGTGAGTGGCCTGACTTCTACACCTACCTTATAGAGAAACCGATCGTAAAGAGAAACTAAAGGCATATAAATCTTAAGATGCATATATGGTCCTGTACAAGACTTGTGTGTATGATCCGCAGTTCTGCCGAGCCAGGGCAGAGAAGACGACAATGTAAAGAGTGACATTACGGTGCGATTTTAATCATGTGAATATTTTCTAGAAATAAAAAATCCAGATACAGCATGTTCATTTTTCATTGATATTTGCACCAAACAACACAATAAGAAGACATTTAATAATAATAAAAGTAATTTAAGCTCCTTATTATGTAGCCGAATCTGTGCTGGTTTGCATTGGCCGCCTCCAGTTTTCACTTTGTTTTGCCTCCAGCTAGCGCCGTGACGTAACTGTGACGTCGGCGCAAAAGGGGTCTATAGTGCTGGTTTAGACCCTACTCTAGACCCTTCCTCCAAAAGGAGTTCCTAGAACTAAAATTGTTCCTCTGGTGAAAAACGGATAGGCTACTTCCGCCAATAGTTCTAGGAACTATGAAAAGGTTCCTCTGGTGCGAAAGCCCTTAATAGTAACTGACTTGTATGGCTTATAAACTCACCATTCGAACCTCCAGCCAGCGGTTGGCCGCTGTGAGGAAGAGAGAGGCCATGTTATTGGCATCTGTGAACTCTAGAAGTCTCTGTCTGAATCTAGGCTCATACCTAAGAGGGAAAATACAAGAAGAATCTGTTCAATAACTTTTTATATGGAAGGCATTTAGCAGATGTTCTCATCCAGAGTGACTGCCACAGTCAACAGATGAGCCAATAAAGCACTCAAACCCATAATCTTGCCCACCTGAAGGCTCTGATGGTTGTGAGCCCCTCAACTGTCTCAGAGAAGTGTGAGAGCAGAGGAAGCTGTGTGCTGTCTTCTAGCTGCTGGAGATCTCTGGAAATACAAGCACACAGGTCACTAACACTAAATCTCAATACAAAATACAATTCTCCAATCATCTACTCAACCTCATGCCATCAACAAAGGATGTGTCTTTTGGTGATGACCTTTTTTTTTTACTCTAAACCATTCCTTGTGTGTATGTATATGTATGTGTGTGTATATATACATGTGTATATGTGTGTGTGGTGTGCCTGTTGTTTTGTTTCCGGTCTAGCTAGATCCACTTGCGCTTTGGTCGACGAAGCAACAAAACGTCCTGGGTTTCATAGTGAACGCCGCGCATGCTGCGTCTTGTTGCAAAAGCATGTGAAAAACTATAAAGTTTGGCCAACTACTAGGACTCGTGAATCGTTTATTTACGTGAATAATCGATTTAAAAGGCTAAGAATCGAATTAATCACGATTTTATAGCGATTCAGTGGTTTAAAATATATAAACACAACCTTAAAGTGTTCCTGGTACAAGCTGCCTCACGCATTGGCCGTCATACGACATCCGCATTTGATTGGTTTCAGGCGCTCACTCACACACCCCTGATTTCTCACGCTGAAGCCCGGTCGGTCAAATGCCTGAAAGATGAGTTTATCTTTCTACCTGTTGAGCTACTCATGTCGTGATCAGCTTGTATTACTGCAAATTAGTTAAAATCTCCCGGAATCTAGAGCGAGCGTGCATACGAGACAGAGGTTGTGCTCCAAACCGCGTATCGCGCGTTCACACACGGCTGCACGCACTCGGCAGAGAGGGAAAGCGAGCGAGAGACCACCTTGCGTGTACGGAGAGTCCATGTAATAAATGAATGAAAGTGTTTTATTTCATAGTGCCCACGCAATGGCATGGCAGCTTTATCAATGGCTTGAGCGGTTTGCCTCAAAACTATTGCTTTCTCGACAGAGAGCTCAGCTGGAGAGTTCAAACATAGACTGCTCAAAAATCTGTAGTTAACGTTATGAAAGCATGAGAGCTATGGGACCGAGCGCGAGCAAAATCCAGTGAAAAGATGATAACGAGTGCACTGAGAGGACGCAAAATGAAACTAATGAAAACGTCTCCATTAATTTGTGCATGTAGTCATTTAATGCAATACTTTAAAAGCCTTTTTCAAAATATTTGCTACTTGCAAATGCTAATTTGTAGGCCATTGAATTATTTATAATAATATATTCATTAAAATTAAAAACAAACATGAACTAACATTAACAATGGACAAAATCCCCACTATCTGATCCCCGAAGGCCTCTTTAGGCTAATTCAAACCCAGACAAAGATGGGTGAAGCATTGAAATAATACTATAACGCATATACAAAATTAAGAATCGAATCGAATTAATCGAATCGCATCAAATTTGGATGTGAATCGCATCGAATCGAATCGTTCCGAATTTGCACAAATCGTTCATGAATCGAATCGAAAACCTATGAATCGTGAATCAAATCGATTCGCTGTCTACCCAAAGATTCACAGCCCTAGAAGTCAGTGATTCCTCCACTGGGGTTGTAGGTAGTACAGTCATGATGGTTGTTTGTGCTGTCAGCTTTTGGGAGCCAATTTACTTGCATCATACAGACATACAGATGGATTGTTATTCTTAAAATCTTTGTGTTCATCTGAAGAAAGTAAGTCATAAATCTGGGTTGTGGGAGGGTCAGTAAATGATTAAAGCATTTTCATTTTTGGGTGAAGTATCTCTTAGTATTGAGAATACATTTGTAGCTATACAAATCTGGACAAAAAGTTGCAATTTAGTATTGGAGAAGTAAATGCAATACTGTGGTTGCAATGGAGAAGTAAATGTCTTTAGATAAGTGATAAATTAACTGGATTGGTTACTTTGAAGCGACTCTGAAGTATTTCTGGATGAAGTAGCAGGTGATGGCCAGTGGTGCTAGTACAATGAGGAAAACCGGCGTGACGTATGAGATCACACCCAGAGCCGATACACACAGCAGCGTGGAGCGAATCAAACACTCCAGGGTAGCGGGAATGTGCTGAAACATAAATGGACAGAAATAAAAATCTATTACTAAATGCTGTGTTTGTTAGCCACCAAGTGAGTAATACTGCAACCCACCAACATTTTGTGATTTCATGATTTGGGTATCGTCAGATCCTACCTGATCTATCGTATTGGTATCGGAAGAGAAGCGGTTTAAAATGCTTCCTAAAGGAGTCGTTTCAAAGAGCCTGGAAAATGAAAGAGAAAATTTCAATCTATTTTAAAGGTTAAATCACTTTACTCAAAGGAATACTCAGCAAAAAAAAAATAAAATTAACAGCAGGAAATGTCTTCGGCCTGGTACAAAAAGTGTCGTTCTGTAGCTAATTTTGCCCTTCATGATAACTGTAAGGGGGGGTGAATTGTTTTACAACTCATCCGTTGAAATTTTATTAAGCCTTAAAGTTCTGCATAATTAAGGGCGTGGCCACTTGAGTGACAGATGGATTGCCGCTGCTGACACTACTAGCCGTTTGTCTTTGCTCATTTTCGGTTATCCGGGAGCGACACACTGCCAAGATGGCAACGGCTGGCTCCGCCCACGTTGGGTTTCAAAAATGCTCTTCAGAAACCTAAGGGTGACGTCACGGACACAACGTCCATATTTTCTTTTTACAGTCTATGGGTCTATCTCAGCACAATTGGAACTACTAGTAACGTAAGTGTATGCCGATTGGTTAAACGCATGCCATATGAAACACCCGCCATTTTTTAAAAGCTAACGTTAACGGCATTTACTTGTCGCCTTCGTCTGCGCAGTTGTGTTCTTTTCTCGGCCTTGATTATATGTTGCACTACAGATCTTTGGCATGTTCATGCAGGTGATCTGGGATCGTGAGAATCTTTCTCCTAGTGTTTTTCAGTAGAAAGGTCTCTTTAATGTCATATGTTATTAGAAATGTGACTTTAATTGACCATTGCCTGTAAACGGCTAGTGTCTTAAAGGGATACTCCACTTTTTTTTGGAAATAGGCTCATTTTACAACTCCCCCAGAGTTAAACAGTTGAGTTTCACCGTTTTCGAATCCATTCAGCCGATTTTTGTGATATTTAGAAAAATATCAGTAACCAGACAGTTTCTGGTCTCATTGACTTCCATAGTAGGAAAAAAATATACTATGGAAGTCAATGAGACCAGAAACTGTCTGGTTACTGATATTTTTCTAAATATAAGAAAATCGGCTGAATGGATTTGAAAACGGTGAAACTCAACTGTTTAACTCTGGGGGAGTTGTAAAATGAGCCTATTTCCATAAAAAAGTGGAGTATCCCTTTAAGGACTGTTCCACAGGTGCATGTGCAAACATTGCTTATGGTTCATTGAGCGAGCATGAAAAATATTAAACACTTTCCAATAAATATCTGTAAAGCTTATTTGGATTTTTACAAAATTATCTTTCAAATACAGGCTCATGGAAAAAGGGCCGTTTCACCCAAAATGTTGTGATCTGTGAAATATACACTTGATATTATATTTTTTTTGTCCTATAGGAATTTGAGAGCTGCTGTTCCCATCCACTTCAATTGTATGTAAAAGAGCAACTTAGGACGTTTAGCTAAATATCTCATTTGGCATTCCACAGGATTTTTTATACTGGCAAAGAGCAATAAAACAAGACACGTTCACATACATAAACTCGCTCTCTTCTATGCAAACATTGGCCACCCACCTTGTATATTCTTATTTCATACATACCCACACACACCATAACACATTACAAATTATACACAACATTCCATTATATTCCACACAAACACTTCCGAAATATGAAGGTTTAAGATGTACCTCATTGGGGCGAGGATAATTTTACTGAGTAGACTGTGGTGCAGTTCTTTGGCCACCCGCAAGCCTGTCCACTCCACGGCCACTGATGTGGCCAGACACAACACGATACCTAGACAGCACAGCAAGCTGAACACCAGCAGGTATGACGAGTGACTGAAACCAACGTCCTGTGGGGAGAACAATGCCAACACTTAAAAAACTTGGTACGTAGTTCGTTAGTTGAAAGACTGAATATTTCTGCGCACACAAAGCAATTCAATCAAGCTGATCTCACTCTAACACATTGTGTTGTCATGGTTATACTTTCATAACAGTGCAATAGCTGCATATTTATTTGCCAATGTTATTGCGGCAGCCTGTCGCAGTTTTATTGCGATACGATAGCTATAACAATAACTATATCAATGGCCACAACAACAGATAATAATGTCTGCACATGTTGCAGTTTTCTCATCTGCCACATTAAATGCTCAAGCTATTTCAATTCAGGCAGATTCTGATTGGCTGTCAATGTTTTTATCGTTTATCAGCTAACGTCCAACAATATGGTTTCTCATGTCGTTATCGCTGTGGTCTGGTCTTCCCTATTCTCATAGAATTACGATTATTAAAACTTTACAGTTATCGAGTTATCATCTGTGAGGTGAACGAGCCTTAAGTGTACTTAAGCGAGTCTGCAAAAAATCCATAACACTGGATATTTTGACCGATTCTAATTTATGTACTGCCACCCTCCAAAAATGCTAATACACCCGGAAGAAATAACAACGTGAAAGAAAATCAATCTGGCAATCAAGGTGACTAAATGGCAATTCATTACCGTAGAACTCCAGCCGAGAAGATCAATAATGTTAACCAACTCAAACACATTAATTAGTGCAAGTCTAAATAAAGTCTACTTTACATTCTGTGTGGTGGCAAAGACTGCTGCTTAAAGGGATACTCCACTTATTTTGGAAATAGGCTCATTTTACCACTCCCCCAGAATTAAACAGTTGAGTTTTACCGTTTTCGAATGTTTTCAGCCGATTTTCTGATATTTAGAAGAATATCAGTAAACAGACAGTTTCTGGTCTCATTGACTTCCATAGTATATTTGTTTTTCCTACTATGGAAGTCAATGAGACCAGAAACTGTCTGGTTACTGATATTCTTCTAAATATCAGAAAATCGGCTGAATGGATTCGAAAACGGTAAAACTCAACTGTTTAACTCTGGGGGAGTTGTAAAATGAGCCTTAGCTTGACCTGTGTGTCTAAGAAAGATGGAGATCTGGAGACCCATTGGCTTCTTCAAAGTAGCACAGTTTTAACGCCATCTGACTGACTTATAAACTACCTTGCCTCTAACTCTGAGCAACTGGATTCTAGTCTCACTGTGTTATCTGAGCTGTCACAGCTCAAGGCTAAGCTCACCACAACATGCTCTTCCTCAGAGACAGGGTGGTCTATTAATAAAGTCAAGTGTTTGTATCTGGTTGTAACACCTTCTCTTGTTTTTTTTCCTATGTGCCATAAAACATGTATGTGTCTCCTGGAAATATAAAACTCCTCTTTTGTAGCATATTTATCACTATCTGAGGTCGATGAACTGCCTCTTCAGCAGGTGCAATCCATAAATTATGTAAATTACAGTCAAATGGTTCAAGAGGGGATCCATATGCAGAGTACATTTTCAAAGTAGAAATCAAATGTGCCAAATGTTTTTTTTTTTTTTCCGTAATTCAGTACAATACGGGACCACTCATATGCATTTATTGTGTTTGGGATAATGTACATCCAGCCAGTTGTTATCAGCCTGAATGGGGTTTATTCTTGGATAACAAGCAGCTGGATGTACATTATCTCGCTTATTACACGGCTACTTGCCACGCAAGTCATTTTTCAGAAAGTCTAATATTCAAGTTCACATGTATGAACGTCTAACTTTACCTGCACTAGGGAGCAGTTGTGTGCAGCAGCGTCGATTTTGGCTGTGATGACTTTGGACGTCCAGTGAGCGAGCCAGTAGTCGATGGCCACCAGAAGGGAGTGTTTGGTGAGCTGGGATAGCAGGAGCAGGAAAAGCAGGAGGAGGCCTGCAGAGCTCAGGTACGTCCCACAGGATTTCCAGGGAATGGTGGCTCTCTGCCTCATCACTTGAGATAGGCTATCTTCATCATCGCTCTCCACAGACTCTTCTATAGATAGATGGATGCATAGAAACATAAACGAACTGAGAGACTGGATGGATGGATGGATGGATTGACTAACATACAATACATGTGTCAACTTGTCCCAAGAACACAATTTAACCTTTTGAACATGTGCAAACTTAAATGTGGAGAGCACACCCCACTTGCTCTGAATTTAAAAAGAAGCGGCAGTTTAAAAACACAAGTGGAGGTGGATAGCAAAATAAACGAGAGATACTGTAAGAAGGAATACACATAAGAATAAAAAGTCCAGCCATACTCTTGCACCATGCCAAGAATACCCTTGAGTGGCAGAGCAGTAATGCGGTGTGTATATATATAACGTTTAGGTCAGTAGAAGAGCATTTACACGCATTAGCACTCAGCACAATCTCAGTGCTGAACAGACAGAAAAATTCCCACATTCATTATTCAGTATTTCCAGCATGGTCTGGTCCGTCAGCAGATGTTAAATACTTTTGCTCACTCTACCATGCTACAATTAAAATAAAAAAATGCTTAGCAAACAAATCAAATGTGACATAGAGAGCCTAAGTCCCGCCCCTCCGCTTCCGGCACATGGGACCTTATTTCGGAAAAGATATGTATGGTAGTCAATGGCAAGAGACAACTTATCTTTTTATTCCGTCTGAACCGTGCCCTCAATTACACATATGATGTGTGTCAATTTAAAAGATAATTCTGAAAGTCAAAAACGTCGCAGTTGGTCATAAAACAGAAGAGTAACGTTTAGTTTTATGTGAAAATCGCTCAATGAACTACATCTCCCGGTAAGCGAAACAACGAGTGAGATCCGCTGCTCGTGTGTGTGCAGTCTGGTACAAAACTCTCAGCCATCACGGCGTAACGTTACGATTATAACGTGAGACTATAGAAACAATGACAGACATTAGCTTTAGTAAAGTTAGCTTCATTCATTGAGTGAAAATGTGCGCCTTTTGGGTTTGTAGTCTTTGTAATTACGTATTTTCACAGTCTTATACCTCAACGGTTTAACATCAAACAGCGACTTTCTTTACTTTAAAATGTATCTTTTAACCCTTGTGCTGCATTAGATTTTTAACACCGTTGAGTGCATTAAGGACCAAAAATGGCCACATATTAAACATTGCCTAAAATATTATATATTATCATTATTTTCCACTTTTACCAAGTTAAATCTTTTAACCAGCATCAGTCCTCATCATAACTACCAAAAATGTATTCAATTTCAGGATTTTAACCCTTTAATTACCAGTTTTGTTTGCGAAACCATCGATTTGTATAAGAGGAAAAAACACAAAAATTCAATTATTTTCAATAAACAAAATGCAAAGAGAAAACTTTAGATTTGGATTATCACAGTCCCACTTTGCAAAAAATCCCACTTAGCGCGTTAGAGACCAAAAATGGCCACCTATTAAACATTGCCTATTGCCTAAAATAAGGTGCATTTCCACCCATAGGGAATAAATATGTAGTGACGTCATCTGGTGGAATACACTATATAATGCAAATATAATGCTTTTGCTTCAAAATGAAAGGATGTTTGTGCAAAAATCATGTTTCATGTATTACTGACAGCCTTTTTAATGGTTTTTAAACGTTTTAATGGGTTCTTTGTTTTAAAATGGTTTTTTTAAACGTTTTAATGGGTTTCAATGGGCCATTTTTGGTCTTTATGGTGCTGAGTGTTACTATTTGATCTACACAGTGTGTGTTATACATATTTTGCAAAATGGGATCACATTTTTTACATGTATCCAAAAAGTCACAATTTTGCCAAATTTCATACCATTTGCATTAAAACAGCCAAAATGGTCAAAGAAATTAAACTGCAAAAGACCAAAAATGTCCCTAATGCAGCATAAGGGTTAAATTGACAAACATATGTGTAATTCAGGGCACAATTCAACGAGATCAAAATATCTGTTGTCTCTCGCCATTGACTACCATTCAATATTTTTCCGAAATAAGGTCCCATGGTGGTCGACCGGAAGGGGAGGAACTTAGGCTCTCTATAATGATAGCTATGCAAAGAGGTCTATAATAGTAAAATGACCATGCACAGAGAATACAACATGTGAGGTGACATTTACTTTTTCAGGCAAACCATGGGGTCTATTATTTTGTCAGTCACTGCAGTAAAAAGGCTAACCTTCCAATATAGCTTCAGTACTGAAGCATATTGACATTTGGCCAACCGCCACATTACTTGTCTGCCATCTAGAATAATCAATTATAAAGGTGACGGGGTGTAGCAGTAGGTCAGGCCAGTGCATGCCTGCATACTATGTCCATTTTGCAGGCATACTAGGCCGACCTGCTCAGAGACCTTGATGAAGGTGAGGGGGTGAGCCCAGATTCTATTATCCCTTATGCATCCTTATGGACATTTTTGTCCTTTTCAGTTGTTTTTTTTTATCACATTGCCTGTGTTAATGCTAACTGCATAAAAATTGGCACAGGTGTGTATTTATATTGGAATTTTACTGCCATTTCCTTTAAAAATATATATTTTGCACTAGGTACACAAAATACCTCCTCTCAGCTCCTTTCGGTCAAAAGTGTCCCAATTGAAACTGGGATTTTGGGGTTTACAAAATCTGCCACGGGCCTTCTTTAAAATGAGACCAAAACCTAAGTCTGTGTCCCAAGCTTAATTTTGATGACAGTTTTTTGACTCTATGGACCTATGTGCAAGTTTTTTTAATTCACCTTTGCCCCCCTTAGTTACTATTGCTACATCCGTCAAACTTCATCTGGGCTCTGGTTTGGTATCAACATGGCTTATGCTGTGACAGCTCTTCCTGCTGAAATGTTATCAAACTTTTATAAAGCAGCAAATAAAGAGTCCGATAGAAGTTGGCAAAAGGGGCTGCATATGCGTTCGAAGGCTATATTCAAGACATACAGGTGAAACGCAAGAAACAACTAGCCATCCAAATAGGCAAAAGCATAACGTTCAAAGTTCAACATGAACACAGTCAAAACATGAACCACCACATATCCTAATCGAGATGGAGGCTGGGACTAACAACAATATCAGGGAGCAACACTGTTCATGCAAAGCTGGGTAGGTCTCTATTCATTCTATAATCGTTATTACAAAGCAAACGGACTACACGAGTATGACGTTGTATTTATTAGCAGCGTGTGCTAGCGTATCAACAACCGGTATGAGAACCGAAATCATAACCTAAAACATTATAAAACGTCTAACTAGTATAACTTCACAGTAAGGTTAGAAGTAAAAAAAGATGTGCTAGTTAATCTTTGAGGGGTTTAGCTGACTGAGGACATCCACACAGTTTAATCCAAAGACGACACTTGTCAGGATTTGACTTTGGTTTTGGGAAGGGAAAAAACGGACACCCCCCTCCAACCTCTCTGGGAAACGCGTATCGGTGTTGCAAATGCCCGAGGCACAACGTTTAACCATATTTTTGATAAAACTACGACGATAATAGCTTGCCGAGACCAAAAATATGAGACGCCTGTGTTGAAAGTCAATAGAGCGCCGTGAAAAAGTGTCGGACCTCTGTGGGAGCTCGTTCTTGGCTGCGCTGTGATTGGTCAATCTACATTCTAGGGCGTGGCTTAGCCAAAGGCGAATTGATGCACATGGGTTAAAGATCTGCGCCGGGCCATGGATTTGTCTCTCTAGGCCATCAAGGCTATGGCAGCCCTGGATGTCACGGAGAGGCGTTTCTTCTGGATGCCCTGCTTTCACATTCACCTCACTCATTGAGAGGTTTCAGGAGGCGAAGAAGCCAGCGGCAGAGTTTCAGAGGTACCTCCCTCGCCGAAGTCAGGTCTCAGGTGCTGTTGGATGGGTGACCCCAGATGCCTACAAGATCCTTATACAGAGCGCAGCAGGTTGCCTCCTGAGCCCCCACCCCACAAGAGCTTCAGCCTTCAAGTGGCCTTAACAAGTGCCCGCTTCTCCTCTGTTCCCTCAGGGGGCCGTTCTGCCACCCTTGATGCTTTGGGGCACAGCTATTTCCAGCTAAATCAGGTTTCAGTGTCTGCCCAGAGACATTGCGGCACTCCGAGATTTGCCCCCTCCAACCAGTTTGGCTGTTTCCTGCCAGTAATCCTAATCAGGGCGCCAAGCTGACAACTTGAAAAACACCAGAGACCAGTTTTTCGAAGCTGGTTCCCTTACTAGACCACCTAAAAGCGTGAAAATGCTACTGTTGATTGTTAAATTTTGAGATATGGTTTTCTCCTGATTAAACATTTAGTATAACTGAATAAATGTTGTTTTTTTAAGTTATTGTTTTATCGATATAATGAACAACCGTGTATCTATTCACAAAACTTAGTTTACTCAGTGTATCGTTTTATTTAGGTGTAGCCTACATGTGGCGACTGTGTTAAAACCATATACACTGATAACAACAGCTGAAGTTTGCTGCGATTACATAGCCTATAATTTTTTTTAACTTTATACACGTTTGTCTTACACAAAATAGCTTCGAACTGACTGGCTACTATTTACACAAACAGCATTGGCATTGGTTTACGTTCTTGATCAAATTGAAACATTACGTCATAAAGTATATATACATGAAAAATACATAAAATACACAAAATAGCATAACTAAGTGCCTATAAAGCCAGCGCTGGCATTTGATAAAACTAAAACATTACGTCTGAAATACATTTAAAATTATTAAGTCTTACTTACAGGTTGTGGCCCAACAACTGCTGCCTCTGGTTTTAAAGTCAGAACTGCTTCATGTTTTAGTAACAGTTTCTTGTTGAATCTGGTGTTGAATTCGTGGAAATTCTGGAAGTTGTCTTCCGTAAATGCGCAGCACAAAGAGCTAAATTACGATCGTCATTTTCACGAACATAATCAAACACAAATTGTATCCATTGTTGACGAACTACAACGTCCGTGGGAAGCTCGAATAGAGAAGACCTGACAGCTGGGTGAACACAACACACTCGACGAGCCGCAGAAATATGACCATGCCCTTTTTTGCATATTCCGGAGGGAGGGGTTGATGCAAATGTATGGGTTAGTGACGTCTAAAACCCAGCTGTAGTCCCAATCGAGTCGTTTTTGTAGGCATTAAACTTCATGATTTTTAAAAGACGATATCTCAGCTTACACTGAACTTTCAGTGCTGCAACTTTGACACTGTTCATGCACCAACAGCAACATTACACACTATTTAAAATGAAAAAAAAAAGTGAAATCGCAATCGACCAATATCAAAAGGGTATTATTTTTTGACAAAGTGTGTGCGGTTTCGTTTTCTTAAGTACCGTTTCAAGAACCGTTTAAAAAGTGGAATCGGATAAAACCCAACCGATACACAATCACAAAGACCTTGGACCTCAGTCATCTGTCAGTGGATCCTGGACTTCCTGACAGATGGTGAGGGTGGGCATCCAAACATCTTGGCAAAGTCCATTCACATCAACAGCTGGTCAGGAATGCTCAGTAATGACTATATTATACCAGGAGCTGGAGTAGTTTCAAGATGCCACTCCAGGAGATCCTCTCCAGGTAGACTCGAGAAAGCAATCACACAAGACTGCAAGATCTAGCCGAAAGGGCTACAACCAGATAATTTAACTCTTTTTCAATGCTGCAGTCAACAAAAAAACCACAAACAGGAACAAGTGGGTACTACCCTCTGGTCAGCCAAATCTTTAATGAAGATTTATGAGGATTCCTACCAGGGGCTTACATAGTTAACAATGCAACAAACCCCTGTCCTTTTTTGCAGATAGGTTACAGTAAAAAATGTATATAGTATATGATGAGCATGAGATATAAACACTGCTAAAACATATACAGTATTAGTGTTTTGCTAGATGTTTATCTAATCTTACCTTCTACTTCCTCTTCAGTTTTTAAAGCCTCTCTGGAGTACATGGCTCGCCTCAAGTTTTTTCTTTCCAGCACCGTCATATTCTCATCTACTGTCTCCTGGAACACAACAAAAACATCATGCCTAAACAAATATGTAGAGCAGGGTATTCTGTTTAGCATATTTGGCTAGATATGCAAATTGCAAAACTAAAAACTTAAATCAAAAGTCAGTGTCATTATTTTGCAATTAATTCCCTGAGTATTTGGGTCTCTTAAAAAGACACTGACTAATAGTGACATGTTCTGCAAGAACATACTCCTTCAAATGTTAAAAGAGTCTATAATGAAGGGGTAGTCAGAGAATATCTCCCGATAGTTTGGACCAAATACTGTAAGATATACAGTATCAAGTGGAAGAAGAACCTGAAGGGGCCCAACACAGTTCCTTGAGGTACTTCAGTGTTGTTTGATCTTCAACATACAGTTGCGCAGATTAAATGTATTTTTTGTACACAGAGAGACAGTTTAGAAAGTTTATTGACAGCTGTGTTGGCCACTAGATGGCATATAAACACTTGTTCAGAGACTTGAGTTTATTAGTCACTTTTTAGTCACTAAGTCCAATCCCACTTAGTGTATACACTGTGTCCTGTCTTCTTGAGTGCCGAGCCATTTTTGTGTAGGTTTTCCAATCTTTCAAACAGTCCAAACAAATGTTAACAAAAAGGCCAATTAGGTATTTGGTGTTACAAAGCTAAACAAGTGAACTTGACCTTTAAATCGCTTCCTCTAGTGTAGCATTAATTATTTGCAGAGTACCTTTTCAAATTCTTTGTCTTGTCTGTGCATTAGACTCTTCCACTGCTTGAAGAGCTCAGGCTGAGAGTTTTGGATGTCCTTCAACGTTCCTTCTGCTTGTATGCTGCCATCTTTCATCGCAATGATCTACAAATAAACAACAAACATTCAATTATCACTTCATTCTCCTGACAAGCCCCTGACGCCACATAAAGAAGAAGGTGGATGTTTTTAATGCCCTGTGACAAGTAAAGCCAATATTTAAAGGCAAGCTTGTCCCTTTCAATCTGTCAGCTTAGAGTGGCTATGTCTAAATAACAGGGAAACTCTTCTGACCACTGGTGGTTTATTGAGTGCCAGGAGGAGGAACACTTTAACAAGGCCATTCATCGTCTAGAGCCAGGGTGAGAGAGACAAGGGACCTCATTCATTCCTGATAAAAACAGGGTTGATGATGACAATAAATTGGCTTGGGAAAAGTAAAAAACAGTTTCATGAAAATGCGCAGTGCCTGTAAGCTTTCTCTGTTTAGGTATATTGGGTCAAAGCGTTTGGAACTATGTATATTCTCGTAAGTCTCAATATCCAAATTTAACTTCTACAGTAAACTGATCTTGTATTAAGGATGCTTTACTGGAAACAAAAAAGCAAAACAATAGAAATGAATACGGCCCATTTGTAAAGTTCGGCTTGTATTTGTTAAATACCCACTGTTTCAAAAGTATGACCACAAGATTTTTTTTATATATATATTTTCTCTTTTAAATCCTCCAAAATTTTAGCAATTTGCTTGTGGTAATCAACATTATGCAAAAAAAAAAAAAAAATTTCAGTAAAATAAAATAATTGCAGAAGTCAAGCACAGTGCTTTCATTCTAAAAAAAAATGCTCAAATGAATGGATTCATTGAATCATTAGGGCTGGGTATTGACACAAATTTCACAATTCGATTCGATTTTGATTCACAAGCTTGCAATTCGATTTCGAATCGATTCAATATTGATTATTTTGGATATCAGTTACAATAAATGGCAAATTTTCTCAAGGAAATCAAATCTCTTAACTAATGGTGTAAACTATGGGAGTCTAGTTGTAGCCTACTTTATTTATTTTTATAATAATAAGATTATATGAAATATAAACATTTAAATGGTGGCTGTCATAAAACTTGCCAGATTTATTCAAATGAAGAACAGAAAGATTATAATGCATATGTAATATGGTGTATATATTTAGCAAAATACTCCTCCCTAGAGTTATTTTTTCTAGCTGACTAATTTTATGTGGGTTTATATATGACGTAAATATGACGATGACATTGATTACAAGCTGTTTAACTGACGTTTTTCCACGGTTGAAATGCTGATTGAGCGAATCTACGTGTCATGATACGGATTTCGATAAGTTGTACTCTATCTTTTAACACACTTTCAGATGCTCATTCATGTTTATTTCGCGCGGTAACTGGTATTATTAAGCCGGAAGAGAGATCAGCGCTGCTGCTTCTCTAGAGCTGCGCCAGAGCGATCTCACGCCACAGCGCCAAAACGTTATTGATGTTTTTGAATTTCTAAAGAAAATGGACGTAATTTGAAATTTGAGACTTTGTTTCATATCAATAGTAACAAAGGACAAAGATTATTGCGATTTTTTTGGATGCACGCAGCCGCGATAAAATGTCCCATTCATTCAAATGAAACAGGATGACTAATCGATTCTTGAGATTTAAGAATTGATATCGGTTCGTAAAAATGAGAATCGATTAATATCGAGAAATCGATATTTATTACCCAGTCCTATGAATCATGTTTCTTTAAATAAAAAGATGTAATAATTTTTTTTACATTTCGTGTTACTTTTATTAAAACTAACGCTAAAATGTAACAAGTTACTTTTTTAAAAGTAATGTTTTTGCCCACTACTACTGAGTTTACAATGTAGGTGTTTGTTGCATTGGATGAAGTATTTCCAGAAGAGACGTGAAATGCAAGTGAAGCACTGGTGCTGAATCTTATAAGGTCTGTGAAAAACAAATCAGGTTAGGGAAAAGATAATTATTTGCTCATGGTTTTCTAAACCTGCAGTGACCTTATTTTGATTGAATGGCTTTGTTTTGGTCTGCAGTTTGATTCCTGTCATTGCAAACAGTGGCCAAATGGGGATTTCATTTCATTTGTTTCCTGCAGACCAGATGGTCTATTTTGCTCAATTTGATGTATAATGAATTGTTAGTAGGATTTGCAGTTGAAAACGTGACAAACAAAATGAATTCATCCTTTACAACGAACTCTTGTATTGAACTATGAATAAAAGATGTTACAAGGTTCCTTTGAAATCATTTCTATAGGTTCAGCGGGGTAGACGACATATCATTTACATTTATTGATTTAGTTGACGCTTTTATCCAAAGCGACTTACAATTGTATATGTCAGAGTTTGCATGCTTCTGGAGCAACTAGGGGTTAAGTGTCTTGCTCAGGGACACATTGGTGTCTCACAGTGGACTCGTACCTGGGTATCTAACACCAAAGGCATGCGTCTTATCCACTGCGCCATCACCACCCCATAGATGATGAATGAAGGTGAATAATTCATAAGTATAACTCAAGTTTTGTGAGATTAGAATTTTAAATCAGGCTTCGACATCTCAGAGCTCACCCAATCAATAATTCATTTTCACTCTTTTTTTTCCAAATGAACAGAGACGAGTCAGAGGTCCAGGTTTGCTGTTAGGCCTAAGAGCATTTTTAAACCAAATATTCCCATCAAAAGTGTGACCAACAGTTTAATAGGGGAAGAAGTTTGAATAAGTGCATTTGCATATGAAGTACCCAGTCTGCGTGAGGGAGATACTGCAGTTTGTGTGTCACGAGCACCACCGTCCTTTTCTCCTCTCGCAGTAGTTTAAGAATACCTTCCTGCATCAGGTGATCACTCAAGTGAATATCCAGTGCTGAGAAAGGATCATCCTGTGATTATAAAAAATGAAAAATAATCAATTGAAATCTCACTTCAATACTTTTTGTGGTAACACTTTAGAATACGGTTCCTTCGTTAAAGAATAACTACACAAGAACTAATGAGTAACACAATATTAACAATCTAGTAACTATTATTAACTAAGAAGAAACTCTGATTAACGAACTAGTAAGTAATAGCGCACAGACGAAAGAGGTAGTTCACTATTAAAGGATTAGTTCACTTTTGAAAAAACTTTTGCTGATAATTTACTCACCCCCATGTCATCCAAGATGTCCATGTCTTTCTTTCCTCAGTCGAAAAGAAATTAAGGTTTTTGATGAAAACATTCCAGGATTTTCCTCCATATAATGGACTTCAATGGGAACCGGATGGTTCAAGGTCCAAAAGACAGTTAATAACGGTTTCAGATGCAGCTTCAAATGTCTTGAAACGATATCAGATGATGAATAAGGGTCTTATCATGCGAAACGATCGGTTATTTCAAAACTTATTCCAAAAATGTAACTTTTCTAAGGACAAATGCTAGCCTAGCTCTATTCTGTGAAGGTCACGTAATACGTAATTACGTTCAAAAGGTCACGGGCGACGTAGCCGGAAGTACAGAATCAAAATCGCCCGACATCGTTGTTTTACCTTTTAATTCCTTTTTTGTAAACGGCGTTTGAGTTAGTTTTCACGTTCAACCTATGCGTTCAACTTGTAAACACTCTGACTCTGTACTTCTGGCTACATCGCCCGTGACCTTTTGAACGTAATTACGTAATACGTGACGTTGCAAACGCGCCTCACAGAATGGAGAAAGGCTAGCATTTGTCCTTAGAAAAGTTAAATTTTTGGAATAAGCATTGAAATAACCGATCGTTTCGCATGATAAGACCCTTATTCATCGTCTGGTGTCGTTTAAAGACATTTGAAGCTGCATCTGAAACCGTTATTAACACTATCTTTTGGACCTGAACCATCCGGTTCCCATTGAAGTCCATTATATGGAGAAAAATCCTGGAATGTTTTCATCAAAAACCTAAATTTCTTTTCGACTGAGGAAAGTAAATTATCAGCAAAAGTTTTTTCAAAAGTGAACTAATCCTTTAAGTAATCAATAACTACTATTTTTTTAATACTTCCCAGAGAACTACTGAAAAATTTATTAACAATCTAGTAACTACTATTAACTAAACGAAATTCTTATTAACGAATTAATAAGTAATAGCTCACAGATGAAAGTGTTACTAGATACTTCTGTGGGAATTACTAATTATTTGGATCTGTATTATAAAGTGAAGATCATTGGAACTAACTAGTAATGACTCAAGTGTTACTACATGATCTAGTCATGATTTGTGCAAACGTTTGAGATTTTTGGTGAACTTTAGTAACTTTTAGAAAATGTCTTTAGTAACACTTGAGTCATTACTAGTTAGATCCAATGATCTTCACTTTATAATACGAATCCAAATAATAAGTAACTTCCACAGAAGTATCTAGTAACACTTTCATCTGTGAGCTATTACTTACTAATTCGTTAATAAGAATTTGTTTTAGTTAATAGTAGTTACTAGATTGTAAATAAACTTTTTCAGTTGTTCTCTGGGAAGTATTAAAAAAAAATAGTAGTTATTGATTACTTAATAGTGAACTACCACTTTCGTCTGTGCGCTATTACTTATTAGTTTGTTAATCAGAGTTTCTTCTTAGTAAATAATAGTTACTAGATTGTTAATATTGTGTTACTCATTAGTTCTTGTGTAGTTATTCATTAACGAAGGAACCGTATTCTAAAGTGTTACCCTTTTTGTGTATAGATGATTCTGAACTTACCAAAAACACCACATTGGTGGTTTGATAAAGAGCTCGAGCCACACTGATTCGCTGCCTCTGGCCTCCAGAGAGAATAACGCCCTGGAAAGAAGAAAAAAATAAATTAAATTGAATTACATTAAAAAACTCAAACTAGGAAGGTAGTAGAAGTAAGGTAACCGTTACACAAACAAATGGCATGTGGATCGATCATGTAAACCTGGCCGACTCTTTAAATGAGGCTTTTAGTTCCAACCTGAAAGCCATTTACAACATCAAGCTGCCTTAAATGTGACCTGAGCTAAAACCCTGAATGGGCGAGAGTAAACAACGAGACGGCCGTCTTTAACGGCTACCTAGATACTAAATCGCTATGTCTCACACTAAATATGTACGTTCATTAGTGAAATACAATATAACTGAAACTCAACCATATGCAGTTCTAAAACCATTCCAGATGGCTGGTAATGAAATGCGCCACATAAGTCACATGGGCGGCACACTGACCCGCTCTCCGATCTCCGTCTGATCCCCCTGAGCCAGGATGTCAATGTCAGGCTGGAGAGAACATGCTTCAATTACTGCCTTGTACCTGGACACAACAAAACATGAGACAGAAGCACAGCTGGCTAGACACTTAATCTATCTTTATTAGTCTTTTAAATATTGATGTGGAAATAAAATTTGTGGTTAATAATAAATGACTGATTCCCTGCATGAACTGTGCCCTTGATATAATAGCGCTTAAAGGATTTTAACTGATATTAAAATTACAGACAAATGCTAAAAAAGACCAAAAATGCAAATTCCCCTCTAAATTTCCCTCAGGTCATTTATTGAAATCTCGGTGTCCGAGCAATGTGCAAGTTTTTAATAAACTGCCTTCCCACAATGTGAACATTTACATTACGCAATCACAGCCAGTCAGAACATTTGTAATGTTTAGTATACAAAAATATTAAATGGGACAGTTGACCAATGAGATATCTTTGTGGGTGGGGCTACCCAGCAGAAAACAAGTGAGCAACAAAATATCCAGTTTCTCATTGTGATCTCAGTTAGCTAAGGGAAAACTTAGAATAAGATGATAATAGTGTCAAATTTGATAGTACGTAGAGATTAGCCAATCATAACAGAGATCATTTACATATAAAAGTCAGCATGAAATTAAAAAAAATTCTGTGTAAAAGATTTACCTTGTTTTTATTATTATTATTTTGAACTTGCCATTTTTTAATTAAAATCTCATAATTGGATCTTCCGGTCAAACATCTAATTCTCTCTGGTGAGGTATGCCAGATTTCTCCAATCATTTAGCCTTCTTTAACCCGCCCCTTTCTTACAATAGACTGTAAGGTCACATTGAGGATCTGCTACTATTTTCAATGCAACACTCACATCTCAAAATCCAATCAGTGACCGATGGATTGAAAAAGTCTCCAACCCGCATTTTTTTCCTTTCGCAATAATCAGTTTCTCACGTCTGTACGTCACAATACGAAAGAAAAGTCGCTACCTTCATTTCTACAATGCCTGTCCACAATAATGTCAAACTGTACTGAACCACTGAGAACAAAACAGTCAATTTGTGATGTTTGCGGGGGTGTTTACACAACTCCGTTTACAACGAAAAAATAAAAAAGTTAAACTTTATGCATTTTGGCCGTTCGTTTACAAGAGAAAACGAACCTGAAAACGCAAACTTTTGAAAATGGTTTTCAAAGTGCAAATTTTTGAAAACAGTCTCTGTGTAAACAATAAAAACGCGATTTTCTAAAGTCGATGACATCATGCGCTGGTGTATTACGTATTCAATCTATAGTGTTTCATCGCCATCTAATGGCCTGGCTGGCAGCAGAATACAGCGTTTTTAGTTGTTTTCGCTGATCTGTTTAAATGGGGATCGTTTTGACAATCTGTGTGAGGAAAATTCCAAGGAAAAACATCTCAGTTTTAAGACCTTTAATCATTGTCGTGTAAACATACCCTAATTTACAGCAATTTTATATGTGACTGTCGACTATCAGATTTCTTTGTGGGCGGAGCCTATCCAATAGACCGGCAACATATCCTTTAGCTCATCGTGATCGCAGTTAGTTAGGGCAAAACTTACCAAAAAAAAATGCTAAGAGATTAGCCTATCATAACAGAGATCATTTACATATAAAAGTATTAAAGGTATGACAGAAACAGACACTTTAATTGGAAAGTGGGAAATGGTCATGAAAAATTGAGTGCAAGACA
Source organism: Pimephales promelas (assembly GCF_988280905.1). NCBI lineage: Eukaryota > Metazoa > Chordata > Actinopteri > Cypriniformes > Leuciscidae > Pimephales > Pimephales promelas. The sequence continues at coordinate 10,487,660 of NC_142793.1, forward strand.
ACTTAACCAAAGGTGGGGTTACATTAAACATTACTCGCCAAAATTTTCCTGGCAAAATACAGTATTTTTAATAGGAAGCTGCTAGCCTGGATGCCAGCCCGAACCCCACCCACAACATTTTTTGGTCGGGAAGTTCGGTCTGGACTCGATCCATTGAGGAGAAATTATGATCAGTCAAAAAATGAACGGGCCAATCAAATTGCCAGGGCGGGCTTTATACGATGATGGACAGATGATCTTCAGGGACGTAATCAACACGTTATCAAAGAGCGCTTAACTGGTTTCCCTTAGAGATGACTGCAGCTGGAGAATTGAGATGTAAAATTATTGTAAAATAATTTGACAGCTCATTTTTTTTAATAGAGAAACAGAAAACTGCAATCAACGCATTTGCCGATCGGAAAGATATTTTTGCCGTCCTTCCTACATGATTCGGCAAAAGTGTAACTTATCGGTCGCTAAGAAGATGGGACGTAATTAAAAGCAGAAAAGAAGCAACACTCGTTATTTTACTTCTAAAATAAGTCAGTTATATAGTTGAAAACTGCGCTATTCAAAATACCGACTAGTCAATTGAGTGCAGAGGTCTTTTTTTTCCTGGTTCGGTTAAAGGACAACTCCGGCGCAAAATGAACCTTTATAGTTTAGCCTATAACGCTAGTATATAGGGCATAGAGTAATGACAGATGAAAATCGCTTGTTATTACCACTAAAGAGGTTCAAAATAGCCCCACACCAACACGACAGCATAACATGGGTCCCTACATTCAAACCGAAGCATTGAGAACTTTGTCAGTGTCCATACAGTTTAATAAGAAGATATTTTATAGACACAGTAAATTTCGCGAATTCAGGAAGAAGCCATCTTTGAAAAATAGTCTCTACCAGTCGAACTACGAACGCCGATCCAAGTGCGCTGGTGAGATGTGAATAAGGTGATAAGGTGAGCGCGAACAGTAGGCTACGTGTACATATTGAACACAAGTAAACGGTTTGTGTTTGTGTTTCTTCTGGAAACAACGGATCATATGAGATTCTGCACAGTTCAGCGCACTTGGATCGGCGCTCGTAGATCGACTGGTAGAGACTATTTTTCAAAGATGGCTTCTTCCTGTATTCGCGAAGTTGACTGTGTGTATAAAATATCTTCTTATTAAACTGTTTGGACACTGACAAAGTTCTCAACGCTTCGGTTTGAATGTAGGGACCCTTGTTATGCTGTCGTGTTGGTGTGGGGCTATTTTGAGCCTTGTTAGTGGTAATAACAAGCGATTTTTGTCATTACTCAGTCCCTCCAGGATTTCGCGATGTCGCGATCGCAACTATTAACGCAACTTCAACAAATCCACGTGAATTCAGTGCGCCTTGCAATTTTGAAAAATCACCGCAACTTTTCTGCAACTTTGACGAATCATCGCGCCGCGGTCTCCTGCAAAGCGTCGTCATACGTCAGCAAACTCACTTGTTTTGTTCAGAAGACGCAGCAGATGTGGACTGCCAACGTCTCACATTTAGGCTACCTACAAAAATAACAGAAAAGGCCAATGTTGCCAACTTAGTCTTTGTCGCTATATTTAGTGATATAAAAAAGCGACTAGAGACAAAACTAGCGGCTTTTTGGACAAACCCCAGTAACCAAATGTTGCCAGCACAATCCTGCGAGCGCAAGGTTTGCTTTCTCCCTGCCGTCACACCTCTCTCTGCGTCCCTGTTCAGTGAACGGCTGCAGTAGAGGAGCAGCACGGCCAGTAGCGGTTCTAGGCACGGGCGAACCGGGCAGTCGCCCGGGGCGGCATCTCTTCATGTCACATGGGGGGCGGCACGAGCAGTTAAAAAAATCCTCTGTCCCGCGAAGGTTTTCTGTTTTTTATCATTTCAATTCAATTATTGGCAATGGCGCCCTGCTTGCTGAGAAGGTGCCGTGCGCAGAAGCGATATCAAGGGGGTCTCTTGATTAATTCACGTATCGCGTCTTTTGCGCGCTTGAGGTCGTTATTTCAAATAGGCGATTAGGCGCACGGGAAGCGCGCTCATTATGCGCTCGCGGGAGGCGCGCTCATAATCTTTTCAGTATGGGAGTGCACGGCAGCTGACAGACGCGAATGAGCAGTGTTGTTTCCACGGACTCATCACTTATCTGCTTCTCTTTTGTTTTATATTTAAAGAATTTAGTTTGACCATTTTATTTTCCTTTCTTTTCTTGTGTTTATCACTTGTAATAGGCTACTATCACAGTGCATTAGTTCACCCAGTTCCCGAACTCTCTCAATTCAGAAAATTCTATTGTCTGACAAAAAAAAAAATTAAGCTTTATTGGATATGCGGCTATATTATATTATATTAGCTACATTAAAATACATTATCAAACATTTGGTTTTTCACTTTAGTGGCTATTCCTAAAACTGGATTTTGCACTTTATTAGTATTGGCATCTTTCAACATAAATGCTGCTTAATGTTTGTGAGGTTCTGCACATTGACTTTTTTGCAGGTGCAGATCTTGTTTAAAAAAAAAAAAAAGAAACTTAGTTTGTTAGGTTTTGCTGTGTCTTCAAATCGTTTGTTTTGCCTTTTATGGTTACTAATGGTTAGTTAGTTTGTTCGTGTGTTACAAAGTGTGTGACTTTGTCTCTTAAGTCAATTCTGGACTACAATAGAGCAGATGCAGATGATGAACAGTGTTTTCTGTGGGACATAATAAGTCCCTTTGGGGTGGACTTTGGACTTTTCTCTCTTAGTAAACCTATAACATGCACAAAAAATATAACAACACAATAAAGGAAAGGGGAAAAGCCAAAAAGCGTAATATGGGCATTTTAAGTTAAAAATCTATCTATCTTTGCCGTTTTAACCTATAAAAACATGCAGAAGAACATCGCAACTTTTATCGCAACTTTTTAAAAAAGCGGCCGCAACATCAGGCATTTTAGGCCGCAACAATCACAAAAAAGGCCCGCGAAATCCTGGAGGGACTGATTACTCTATGCCCTATATACTAGCATTATACTAGCGTTATAGGCTAAACTGTTTTTAGAGATAAAACTATTTACATTCGGCAATCATGAAAACAAATCTCAGATAACGGTTGACTAGGTAACAATGTGTAATTAGACTAAAGGTTCATTTTGCGCCGGAGTTGTCCTTTAAGACACGTCTCATAATCAAAGCCCTATGGAACAGATTCAGACTCACACATTCTGACCAGAATATGAGTATGACGAAGTCAGGCTAGGAAGCTGCATGATCAGGAAACCTTTTCCCCACGCAGTTTTCACATTGTGTTTAATTTGTCATGCAAATGAGTGCATACATTGAAGCATTCTGCCAGTGAATTTCACTGAAATTGTGCAAATGTGCACCTCAACAATATAATCGGACTCTAAACGTAGATTGTGTCCTCGTGGACTTTAAGTAGAGACACCTCCGGCAGCTGTTGAGGCTCCAGGCCCGGGAAGGTGAATATACAACAGAGATCATGAGAAGCGCCGACTCACAGAGAAACACTTACTCGGGGCTTTATCTGTCTCATGACTGTTAATATTTATACTAAAATTTAAAGAGGCGAGAATGATTGCATGTCAGATGGATAAAGAGAACGCATTTCTATTGACAAATGGACACTGGGGAATATAAACGAGGCAAAAAAAGGATAGTAAACACTTGACTGTTGTACATCACCAGGGCGACAGGGTGCTAGACACGGGTTAATGGGTACGGAAGGCACATTTGGCACAAATGTTGTACCTAGTCGGCATATGGTGGCGTATTTGTTGTGTATTATTGTGTGGGCAGAAAGTACATGAAGGTCATTTACCTTTGCTTTATTAAAGGCATCTCAAAAGTGATGTTCTCCGCTAGTGTGGTGTTTAGGAGCCAGGGCTTCTGGGAAGCGTATGCCACTGCACCTCTTTTCCTGTCAGAGGGGTTGCCATAACATCAGTGATCTCCTTCACAACACCAATGTTGCTCTTAAATATAAAAGAAAGGCTTGTTCAAGCTTTTTTTAAATCTGCACTAAAAATTATAATTGAAGAAATTATAATTCTGCCATAATTTACCTCATGTTGTTCCAAACCCGAACGCTGTTGTTTATAAACCCATGGCATGAACTCTAGATCTCAAGTCGAGCTCAACGTGCACCATATTTCATTTGGTAATAACATGTTTAATTTCATCTTCTACTTACACAAAGCTTAAATATGGCACAAAAGTAGTAACTTTGTTTTCCCCCTTATTGGTGGTCATTACTAATTGTTGTTTGGTGAGGTGATTATTAGTATGATTAGGTTGTTTTAGTGTTATTTATATCCTATTAATGTGTCAGACTATATTTAGTGTCAGTTTTATTAATATTTTTAATTAGCTTTTACTTTTATAGTTTTCATTTTAGATTTATTTCAAGTTTTAGTAATTTTGTCATGTACTTTTTGTGATTTTTATATACATTTATAGCTTTAATTTATTTTTATTACAGTTTTAGTTTTCGTTAATAACAAGAAAATACTGTAAAATTTGGCTTGTTGGTGCAAAATTTGTTCCGAAAAATAATATAATGCGGACATCGACACAAATTAATGATTCATTTTCTCGTTTTAGTTGAATTCTGGCCACTAATTAAGAATTATTTTTCACATTTTTTCAACACAACCCGTTCAATTCACTTTAGTATATCATGGCCATGTTGTAGTTTGTTTCCATTTTTTTGATTAACGCTCAGGGGACTAAGCCCTTTTTGGTCCGTTTTCTCTATTTTTACATTTGGGCTTATAAATGTAAAATATATGTAATGGAGATGGTGTGTTTGGTATCTATGGATTCAGAAGACCCTAAGCTAACAGAAGCATGCATGTAATGTGTTTATAAAGCAAGTATGAGTGAAAAATTTACATTATACTAGAGAATTTCAAAAACGGAAATTCGATTTTTGTCTTTTATTTCTGAAAATCACACATCACACAACAATAGTGAACAGTTTTTGAACAAAAAATATATTTGTCAAAGCCTTTGCTTGACAGACATGTGTAATTGTTAAATAAAATGTGTGAAGAACAATAAAAAAAATCTACATTATTTACAAGTAGTCCCAGGCGTTTTTCTTAGGAATGCTTAGAATTTTCTAAGCAATGCTTTCTCCTCGTCACTCTCCAGTAATTTTTCCAGAGACCTAAATCGTTTAATGCTTGGCATAAAAGAGCTAAAATAATAAATAATGCAATAATTGTATGTATATATATATATACTGTATATATATATATATATATATACATACAATTATCTCATATAAATCTCAGCGCGCTCTCGCTCCGTAAAGCCTTATTTATACTTCACTCGTCCGTTCACTTTCTGTCATCTCCTCCACCACATATCCCTTACTATATAACACCCCTTGCAAGGCTACAGAGTCCTCCAATTTGCTAGAATACGTCATGGTAACCTTCCACTGATTGGGTAAGAAAAACATTTCTCCACCAGCAATTTTTCCATTGGTTGTTGCTCGTGAATCTGCCAAACAACATGGATTACACTGGCCTTTGACGGTGTGTATACTAGCCGGGTATCTCCAGATATCCGGTTATCACTGTTTTCAGCTGAATCTGAGGAAGACGGCAAAAAAGACCGCACCTCTCTATCATGAATAATTTTTAAGATAAGTACACATTTGTAAAAGTATGTCATTTTAGACGGTACCGCCCAATCCGTCCTCAGAGGGTTAGGCTGTTTGACTACCAAAACGTTTTTCCACGCGCCTGGCGTACGCGCTGAGCATTTTTTTTTTCACGCAGAAGCGCCAAACACCCAATGTTTTTTTATTGGTCGCCGAGAGTTGAAAAATGTTCAACTTTGGATAAAACGCAGCGCTCATCACTGTCACTTTTTACCCATCCGTCCAATCACAGTGGAGGAGGGGCGGGACTAAACCACACCGACCAACTGTCAAAACATTCTTTCTGTAAAATAACATCAACCAGCAGAGCTAACCGAACAAAATGGATGAAAAATATTTTTTTAGTATGAAACAAATTATCTGCGAAATCAAGATATTCTGTATCATAGCAACGAAACGTCTCAACGGAAAAAAAAAAAAACGCTGCGTTGCCAAAACACTCTCAAGCGCCCAAAGCACAGCGTCTTCAGCAGAGTGTCTGCCGTTTTCAGCTGGCTAAAAATGCTTTGGTAGACACACGGCCTTAAACTAAAATGTGGGAACAAATTATAATAATGTGGCGATAAATTGTAAAATGAGAGAACGAATTAACTCTGAATTTTGTGTCGATAGTGTCAACACAATCAACGTCTAAATTAATCTTCAGTATTCAGGTGGTACAAGTCAGAGCTCTGTAAGTTGTTTATGTTCATAATTATTGTAATGTTATGTGACATGAGGTAATTTAACGTCCCTCGTGACGCTTTGCAGACTCTGCTCTGGCTGTCGCGTTTATGAGCTTTTGAGGAGGCGTGGCTTTGGAGAAGATCTGAAAGGAGGTTGAGATCTTATGCTTTCAATGCTCGCTTACTAGCCTCTCCAAAATTGCGTGCCCTACCTTTAAAACGAGGGATATAATTACTAAAACGTGCTGACGTATTAGGAATTCGTGGCCATGATATAATTTTGTTCAGTACGTATAAGTATATTAGTTTGGAACAACATGAGTTAAAATGATCATTTCTAGTGAACTGTTCCTTTAATGCTCTGTCATTTTTAGTTGTACTTTTTATTTTATTTATTTATTTATTTATTTTTGCTGCTTGAATAAGTACATAATTGAGGTTAGACAAATGTATGTGTGTATATATGTATATGTGTGGTTGTATGTATGTATATGTATATATCTGTATAGGTCTATGGATGTATAGAACAACATGATAATAATAATCTAAAATTGTAAATGTAAGACTGTAAGAATTTAGGGGGTAGGAGTATATAAGTTTTACTTCTTCCTACTCCTTTTCGCACATATAATAGAAGTATGTCAACAGCAAAGAGTTATATATATATATATATATATATACATATATTTGCTGCTCATTTGTTTTGATTTTTCCTAAGTTTTTAAACATTGTTTTATTTTATATATTTTCTTTTTTATGTTCGAAATAAAGATTTCAAAAATGTAAAATGTACTGTGTGCTCTTACAAACAGTTAATGTCAGTAACCATGTTCCATGGTAAAACATTAACCTTTCTAATTGCTTCATTTTTGATATGTCAGAAAAATTATAAATTAAGTTAATAAACATTTTCACTTTAGCATACAACAGCTTTAAAACAATTACATTCTAACTAGTTTATCAGGTCTTGGTCCAGGTGTGTGTGTGTGTGTGTGTGTGTGTGTGTGTGTGTGTGTGTGTGTTAACGCACCTGATATCCTCTTCTGAAGCTGCATCTGTGGGACTAAAAAAACACAAATACATAAATACCACTTTAAGAGATTCCCCTAAAGCATCCTAAAAAGACATTTACACACACACACACACACACACAAGCATTGCGGAGCGTATCACAGTGACCTCTGCCGCACATCTCTCTCAGCACCACCGGGCGTCACGTTAGACATGAAGCACTGCTGCTGATGCCATGTAATAGGAGGCTGAAGAAATGCTGTGTAATCATGTATGGGTCAATCGCAATGCAGTGCAGCTGACCCAATGAAGGGATGAGTACAGAGAGGAAGACTCTTAATGAATTTGTCTATTGAGCATTTGGGCTTGTAATGTCATGCTGTCCTTGAGAACATGTAGAAAGCAGAAAAAGACCACGTTTTATATGAGTATTTATATAGAGAGCTGCATAACCATTTCTGAATATGATTCAAGGCTATGTTTGAAAAAGCACACTATGATTTCTGCCAACGCGTTCTCATCCCAAAGCGCCATATAGGACGCTTTTGCAAAAGCGTAAATATCCAACGCACATGGCACCCTTTAACGTCTAATGAGACGCTTCGGTTATGGTTAAGTTTAGGTATGGTGTAGGGTAAGGGTTAGACCACTAGGGGGCGCCTTCTGCCCAAATATATCTGCGTCTCATTTCACGTTAAAGGGTGCCATGTGCGTTGGATATTTACGCTTTTGCAAAAGCGTCTTATATGGCACTTTGGGATGAGAACGGGCTCTTTCTGCATACTCTAACGGTGTTATAATATTACTGCATGTAATACACTGTGCTTAATAGGGGTGTAATGAGACCCTCATGTCACAATTCGATACATATCATGATACTGAACTCACAATACGATATTTTTGCGATACTTTAAGACATATGATGAAAGGTTACCAAAAAATGTGTTGATTAAAATGCTAAATTTGCTTTCATATTGGTAGTATAAATGAACAGGCTTGGACTTTGTGCTGGTAACCCAAAGCACAAGACAATATTGACACCAGAATTAACATATTCATGATTCTGAAGCTGAAAATACAGAATTATTTTACGAATGCTTGCACTCAGTCACTGACTAGATACATTTAAAATAATGTCGGACCCTTTTTACTGGTAACATTAGACATTTGGCATTATCAGGACCCACAAATATTCCTAGACTGCAGCATTATACATTATATAATTCAACAGTTTAGTACTAACCCTAAAACTCTGGAAGCTTGAATTTTTTTTGAATTTTTTAACGATGTTTCATTTTTGTATTGACATATGTTATTATGACACGATATATTGTTACACCCCTAGTGTTTAACATTCAATTACAAATAAAATTAATTGATCAGCAAAATCAACTCCTTTTTAAAATTTTTTTTATCAACATTTCATCAGTATGCCAAAAGTTGTCATTTTTACACAAAACTGAATATTGACATGGAAGTCAACCCAGCACATGTAAACGTTTATTTACTGGTGGACCAACATCATGAATATATGGAGCCCTAATAAAGGTACAGGGTGTAAAAAAAAATGAGATGAGATGAGATGGGAGGAAATATAATAAGTAACAACAGAGTTTGCTTCCTACTGCATAATGCATACTGTTTCACATCCATTTTTAAATAGTAAACATATACAGACACTGCACAGTATGCATAATGCTAGTATACCACTCCAAACATAACCATTTTCTATTTGAGCTGTGTCAACAATGGATTGTAAGTGGATGTCAAGCTTTATTAGAAAAATAAGAAGGCTTGTATAGAAATAAATATAGAAATGGCGTTTTTTAAGTATCCACAATTCTTTTTCATTTCAGTGAATTAAAGGAAATAACAGATGTCTCATGTCCGGTAATAATACACCTTGGCTTTGTAATGTATGACCTAGTGATTGCTGCCAACAGTAATAAGAGACGTCTATTCTTGGCTGCCATTCCAGCTCAATTGCCAAGAAAAGGACAGACACCTAGCCACCTACACACTCTCACACACTTGTGACAGCACATGTTGTTTTACTGATGACCAGGGGGACGCTAGCACATTTTATCACCAGCACCAACTGTCGACTTTAAAATAAAATGCTTTTTAACAGCTATTCCCAACAGAGTTTATGTATTTAACAGACAAACCAAACGAGTCCACCGATTACAGTAGATAAGAGAACCATTAACATTGCAGCTGTCCCTGTTGGAGCCATGGCTTAGTGTTAAGTGTAAATGCTAACATGATGTGCACACACAAGCCACACATCTGGTTTTCTCATTATTTTCTGTCCTTGCTCCGCTTACCATATAAAAACTGGCCAAAACAACAATTGCCTCAAAACCTAGTGACTAACTAGACTGACATATATTCATTTCCTACACTTTGAGACAAGCTGCAGCATGCCTACCATGTCCAAAAATGCTGTTTAGGCAGCTTAACGTTTGGATACATGACTTGTTAGATTAGCTAATATGCTAACATTGGAATGAACTGAGCATTAACAGAATGAGACATAAATAATCAAGATTTCACGTTCCTCAAGAAACTTCCACTGGCAAAAGTGTGTTCTCGCAGAAGTTTTGCATTCATTTACAAAACGTTTGGTTTGTTTTGTAAAAGTGCGGCGTTCCCCCAAGAAACATCGCATTTGCTTGCAAAGATGTTCTCACAAAAGTTATGTGCTCCCCAAGATTTGTGCATTCGAACGGGCCGCACCGAGATGAACGTGTGATTTGTGAAGCCACAACACACACAACCTTGAGGCGGATGGGCTACAACAGCAGAAGACCCCACCGGGTACCACTCATCTCCACTACAAATAGGAAAAAGAGGCTACAATTTGCAAGAGCTCACCAAAAGTGGACAGTTGAAGACTGGAAAAATGTTGCCTGGTCTGATGAGTCTCGATTTCTGTTGAGACATTCAGATGGTAGAGTCAGAGTTTGGCGTAAACAGAATGAGAACATGGATCCATCATGCCTTGTTACCGCTGTGCAGGCTGGTGGTGGTGGTGTAATGGTGTGGGGGATGTTTTCTTGGCACACTTTAGGACCCTTAGTGCCAATTGGGCATCATTTAAATGCCACGGCCTACCTGAGCATTGTTTCTGATCATGTCCATCCCTTTATGGCCACCATGTCCCCATCCTCTGATGTCTACTTCCAGCAGGATAATGCACCATGTCACAAAGCTCAAATCATTTCAAATTGGTTTCTTGAACATGACAATGAGTCACTGTGCTAAAATGGCCCCCACAGTCACCAGATCTCAACACAATAGAGCATCTTTAGGATGTGGTGGAACGGGAGCTTCGTGCCCTGGATGTGCATCCCACAAATCTCCATCAACTGCAAGATGCTATCCTATCAATTTCTAAAGAATGCTTTCAGCACCTTGTTGAATCAATGCCACGAAAGGGGGTCAAACACAGTATTAGTATGGTGTTCCTAATAATCTTTTAGGTGAGTGTATTATAATATATTATGGATCATAAAATTACAAATACCTCATAAAGTAGCTGAGGGTTACTGAGGAAATACAGAGACCAGAAGAGCAAAGCAGAGGGATTATGCCAAGCGAACAAAGCATAGTAAAAAAGGATCAGCGCTGCACAGCATGACGGGGCGCATCCACACACCCTCATCGTGTGCACACAATAATTAACAGGCTCTCGGCGGGGTGGGCTAAATCGTTATGCTTGTGCTTTGCAGCTTTGTACAGTAATTAAACAGAACCTACCTTTCACTTCCATCTCCATCCAGAGTGGGTAGTCTGCAAAATAATACAGAAAATGAATAACTCAAGGAGGAGAAATTAACATGACAATGATGATGATTTGAATAGATTTGGAAAAACTGCTGAAAAAGAATCACTTAAAAAAACAGTCAAGGACTGTGAACATGAATCAGAGCTAAGTCATTTTTTACACACCATACTGAGATGTAAACACACTGTGTGCCAATATGTAATTACTGACATTTTTTTTTTTTTTTAAATCATGACATATCATTTGTAGAGGTGCTAAACGGTGCCAGTCCTAGACTTCTGGGGGCCCTAAGCAAAATTTTAAAGGGGCCCCTGTCAGTGCATTCATAAAAAAAAAGACCCCCAACCCATTCATCTGTTGTTGTTTTTTTCCTTCAGTTTCCTTGTCAACAAACAACAGCGAGTTGAAACAGTAATATAATAAAAATGAATTACCATCTTCACCGTATGAATGAAATATACATTGATTCTTATTGAAGTTACTAAAGTTATTCAGTGAAGAGCAGTCAGTGATTCTCTTCTGTTTTCTTTTGTTGTTTGATTAACATTAAATGACAGTAAGCAGCAGGTTTATAACGCTGCTGTCACTTTAAGACTGAATGCACAGATCTAATTTACTGACAAGCTTTTAATTACTTTCCCATCTGTTTATGTTCACGTAAGACTGAATGTCTAAATGTTAATTAAGAATGATGATAATGCACAAAAACAAAACTAGATTTTAATTAATCACAATTAAACCCCTCTGATGGTTCAGGGGCTTTACACAACTTGCATACTTTGCGTATAGGGAGGACCCATGCAAAGCACCATGTCAGGCAAAAAAAAAATAAAATTAAAAATCAAAGCCAAGTAATTTATAAAACACTTGTATTATCATAATTTTACCAACTTTAATAATATAGAAAATTATGGAACCTTCAATTTTTTATGAAAATAATAGTATTTTTTAATAATATTTCAATATTGTATTAAATATGAAACAATATATTTCGTTGTTACGGAAAGAAATCTCGAAATTTCGAAAAATTTGCTTGTTGATTTACTACCTCTAAAATAATGACAGCTAACTTCACTACATTGTGTCGCAGACTTGTGTATAGGACATGTTGACATTATAACTGTTTTAAAGTCATTATTTGTGCAGATAACAGTTGATCGAGAAAGTTGATACTCTCATGGGCTTGTTTGTAAGAAACAAACTTAAACAATACAATCGTGTGTTCTTTAGCTGTTAAAAAACATCATTATTAGCGTGTAGAGTAATCTGTCTGATCTTTTTAATACAAAGAGGGCAGTCAATCACATCCAAAATAAAAGTTTGTGTTTACATAATATATGTGGGTGCACTGTGTATAATTATTTTGTATATATATATATATATAAATAAATACACACATATGCATGTATATTTAAGAACAAAATATAATTTATAAATAAAATATTGATATTTACATATAATATAAATTATATATAAATCTATAAACAGTATATACATGAAATATTTCTTAAATATATACAAACATGAGTGTGTATTTATACAGTATATATAAAATAATTATACACAGTGCACCCACATATATTATGTAAACACAAACTTTTATTTTGGATGCGATTAATCGCGATGAATCATTTGACAGCCCTACTAAAAATAAAAATAAAAACAGTAAAGGTTTACAGGCAACAACTGTCAGGGATCAAAGACTATTTAGCTTATCTATTGCTTACCGCAACATCTTATTTCTGATCTTTAGGACATGACATGTTGACATTTGTGCGATAAACGATTCAGATAAAAGAGAGCTTTTCTTGTCACAGCGCCCGACACTCTCTGATCATCAGCCAAAAGATGTCGAACCCAGCATGAACATTCACACGTAAAAACCATTTCCTTTAGACAACAATTAGACAACACCCAGTCAACGCAGACATTTTACTGTTTGTATAAACATTTGCTTTTCAAGACTCGAAGAGTTGACGTCTGTCCAACGAGATATGTTGTGCCATACGGCATTGTAGTCTATTTTTAGAAAACATAAGCTTAACCCTTAGCTAGCATAGCCACCCTGGGCAAACATACCATGTAAACCATCTGAATATACAGTACTCATAGCGTTCTCAAATATCGCACGTGGATAATTAATCTTTTTTGTCTTGGACAATGCATTGTGGATTCATTAACAAGCCTCTGTACTCAAGGGGTGCTAGAGTTACTTTCAAATGTCTATGCCATAGACGTTTGTCTATTTGCAATAGACAAATGTCTATTACATAGACGCCATTATTCAGATTTAACTCATTTAAAGAGTACTTGATTGGGGTCAAAGGGGGTAATTTGATTCAGGCAGCTCAAATCGGCAACCTTTCTCTGAACGGCCCCTTTCATTTCACTGACTGATGCACCTACAACACCTACATATGAAGAGTTCAGATGCAAAAGCCTCTAAATGCCATTTGAAATTTTCTTCTTTAATGATGATTTTTATCAAGCTTGTATATTTAAGTTCAGTGATTTCACTTAAATGGCAATGATAATTACCTATTAATTGTTATTTAAGTGAAATTACTGAACTTAAATTTACAAGTTTGATAAAAATCATCATTAAAGAAGAAAATTTCAAATGGCATTAAGAGGCTTTTGCATCTGAACTCTTCATATACAGTATATATATATTGTATATACACATACAGTTGTATAAGTATTTCTGTATGAGTGTGTATGTGTGTGTGTAAAATAAAAGTATATAGATTCAAATTGTTTTGTTTTTTGAAATAAAGCTAAAATAAAATAAAATCTAAATAGTAAATAAAAAAATTAAAAAATAGTCATAAAATGACAAACTAAAATAAAAAAAATATAGCTAAATAGAAATACATAAAACTTAAAATAAAATTAATAAAAACTAAAATAAAATTAAAAAAGATCTTATTTTCAAAAAAATGCCTTTTATTTTGCCTGGCTATGGAAGTTTTGAATTCTGAAAGAGCTTGTTTTCATAGTACATTAAACACTGTCAAATTACAAGAAAATTATTTTTCATGATGACTCACATAAATCATCACACCCAAAATTGATTCTTTGTGGGTCCACTTATCCTAAAAAAAATTTGTCTCTCAAAATTGGGAATCGATACCAGCGGCAGTCCAATTTCTTGCTGTGTCTTACACAAGCCTAAGATCTTCTTTGAAAAGATAATAAGAGCTGGTAGCACAATAGGAAACTTTTATATTACCTAGAAATTGAGGATAATAGAGTTACATAAGCGTACAAAACAGAACTGCACTAAACAGGCCCTTAACAACAACAACAAAAAAATCTTTATATAATAGCGACTCCGGGAATTACCAATCTCCAAAACATCCACAGAACCAATAAAGCAATTTCAAGCTGTATATAAAAGGAATTACTCATTACATTGTATTCTCTGCACACAGTGTGTGCTCTGATTCAGCTCTCATCCACAAATGGGATCCCATCCAGTGAACACACCAATCACTTCAACCAGGCCTGAGATGGAAATTAGGGTGAGCAGTTTGGTCATCGATTAGAGCTTTTCAATTACCATCTTTTCTTATTTCTGCCACATCCCAACCCAGTGTTACACCAGGAAAGACTCGGGGGAAGGAAATAAACTTTAGGGATAAGTAAATGATGACACTTGGGGCCCTATCATACACATTGAAGCGTCAGGTGTGACAAGTGTTTATTGCTAATTTCAGCCCGACGCAGATATTATTTTCACATCCTGAGTCACATTATTTAAATAGCAAATGTATTTGTGCCCATTTGTGCCCCAATGGGCGTAAAAGATGGGTCTGGAAACGAGGCGTGTTCAGGTGCATTGTTATTTTAAGGCAAGACTGCGCCATTGACCAACTGAAACCTGGTCTTAAGTCAATGGTGCAATATTATTTTGTTATTTAAAGGGCGCATTAGTAATATGAGCCTATAGGCAGGTTCATAACACACGTACACTCTGCTTATTACACACACATAGGGATTCGCAGCAGCACACAAACATGCCAAATACTCATTAGGGCTGAGTATTAGGGCTGAGTAGGCCCAAAACACACCCATTACTCATTAGGGCTGTCACTTCTGTGAAAAAAAATCCTGTTTGATTTTTGAGACATAAGTGTTCATTGAATCGATTGTAAATTTCTAAAGACGTTTCCATTTTCACCAAATCCACGGACAACTAACAGGCATTATGACGAACGTAGAGTGCACTTGAGATAGCGCACAAGTCAAACCCAATGACAAACAGGAGTGCAACATTCAGGGATTGAAATTAACACCTTCCAACCACCCTCCAGGTAACGCTGTCAAATCACAAGTCAATTTGACGTGTTTCTATGTTTCCTCACTTTGGTGGGGAAGTTTGTGTAAGCCAAATCCAAGTCCTCATGATATATTAAAGCTGCCGTCGGCAACATTTTTTTGATCATATTCAGTGAAATCGACACTATAATCCAACAGAACAACATAAAAAAAAGTGGTTTTAAAAAAAACCCGAGCTTCTAACTCCATCTGGAGCGTGTTATTTGTTTTGCAAAAATCCACCGCTCCCGGATCATCGGGTGCAATCAGCGCAGGGGGGTGTGAGATCTGGCAGTCAATCACAGATCGCCTCACGCACGTTACAATCACATGTACACACCTGAGGTTCGCGCAGTAAGGAAGAGTGATGGCGGAACACTAACAAACCAAGTAAGCTCATTTGGAGCATAAATGACGTTAGCAATTGCAATATATTGGTAGATTAGCCAGGGCAGCATACAGTACCTCCAAAAAATCCATGGTGTTGATGGATGCTGACGAGACGGTTGCATTCACAGATAACCCGGTGCACACGCACTTGAGCACGAACTCTGAGGGAGGGTTTTCGTTGATAGTGGGGGAGGGGCAAGTCCACTCAATCAGCCAGACTTGCCGACCGCAGCTTTAAATACAGCGTACTGCACAGAATCTGTGCATTTCTGGCTTACTAGAACACACACGTCAATTAGCAACAAATAACGGTGCGCTTGTTCACTGGCATTGAAGTAATAGCTAATATTAAAAAAAAATTTGGTTAACAGAAAAGACATTATTTTCCAACATCCTACATGTTCTGTTAACTGTATTGCTCAGTCCACCTAAAAACACATTTTAGGTTAAAATAAAAAAGCCCGTAACAATCGATTCTCTATTTTCGAAATTGTTTTCGAAACTTATGCTGGTTGATCTGATCGATTGTGCAATCGTGGGGATCATCAGCACCGTATATTTGTGTCCACCAGACCCTTCGGAGCCGAACCGTTTGGCGAGTTTTGCTCACCATTTGCTCGCTCCAGGAGCTGCGCTGGATGACGGCCGCTGTCAGCGGTACTTCCGCCTGTCACGCGCCCAGTTTGATGACCGGTTGTCCCGCATCGGAGAGAGGATCACCCTCGCCCTCATCCATCTAATCTAGCTGTCATTTATTTTTGTTTTGATGATAAATAGAGACAGCCTTCAAAAGTTATTAACCTGTCCTGTGATTTTTTCTCTCTCTCTCACATCCAGGCACGAATTTATGCACATATGTTGATTGTCTTTACAACATAATAATCTAGCTATGGAATGAATAACATTCAATACAAAATGAACATGTCTCGTATATAGAAATAATGTTTTAAGTGATAAAACATTTGCTTTGTTGTGCATAATCTCAACATGCATTTAGTCATATTAACAAAATAATTTATTGAAGCATCCAGACACTTTACCACGTGAGCAAGCAGCTAGGCTCCTGATTGGTTAACGCGGCGCGAATTCATGCCAAGGTTCAGATTTTTAAACTCGGGCGGCAGACGCGAATTCGCGTCAAACGCGTGAATGCACAAATGGCACATTCGCGCATAACGCGCCAGATGCTCAATTCGCGCCTTCCGCGTCTTCCGCGCCACGCTCCACGGCTCATTCGCGCCGCAGGAATTTTTCACGCGCGTAAAGCGTCTTTGCATTGACTTAACATTGAAATCATTCGCGCCTGACGCCCTATTCACGTCCGGTGTGAACGTAGCATTAAGAGAATATACCGACCATTTTTCCGTCGCTAAACTAGCAAAAGTGAATTCGGACATGCCCTAAGTGCACTTGTGTCGTGCGCTTTAGACCATGCGCTTAGGTCATTAAAATGGAGCCCTAAATGTCATTCAGTAGAAAAAAAAGTGAGCGAAAAATTTGCATTTCCATCATGGAAATATTTTGATACGCTAAACCTTTTCCTGCAAAAAAAAAAAAAAAAAAAAGTCATAGTATGGAAACTTGGCTGTTCAAACTAAGAATGATAACTCTAAAGATCATGTGGCAAATTCATCATGTGGACTTTGTTTGTTGTTTTGAAGTCCTCACATCAGACACCACTTGCCGAACTGGTCAAATCGCTCATACACAACATTAGGTGCTTATGGACCTCAAGCATGAGCAAGGAGGGTCGCTTCCATTTACTGGTCCAAGCGCAGGAGGACCGGCGGGTATTCCAGAGCTTGCTTGGCCTGGATGCAGCACCCCCCACCCCCCTACTTCTTATTAAAATGGATCCACAAGACAGGCCGGAGGCATTTAAGTAAAGCGACAGCCCCTCTAGGACATCTGCTGCATAAACTACAACAAAACTACATAAAGTCAAGGCCTGGTCTTCTCTCGTCTTGTACGGGCTTCACTCCTCCTTTCATCACTTCGGAGCTCCTCCATGGGATTCAAGAATGGGGTGGCGCTCAGGTGACGCTCTGCCACGCCTCTCAGCCAATGACAATAACTATATTATTGTCCACATCCATGGTCAATAACCCTCTGTTTATTATTGGCCCTTTCACTGCAAAAACGCACGCAGCTTTTTTGACGTCTGCTGCTTTAAATGCTCGAGCTCTTTAAAGTCTGTTGGATTTTGATTGGCTGTCAATGTTTTTATTGTTCATCATCTGAAATATTTTTTTCTGAACATGATTCCAACAATATATTTTCTCTGTGTCCTTGTACGAGCGGAGTGGTCTTCTCTATTATCATATAATTAGAATGATTATTACAACTTTATAGTTATCGTTACAGGTATCATCCTTGGTGTGAATGGGCCTAAAGTGTCCAACACTGTCAAGCGCTCCAGAAGTTCTCACCTGTTCCATATAACTGTGCCAGAGATCTTCTGCATCTCGCCGAGAGCAGCCAACAGCAGGGATGATTTCCCACATCCCACCTGGCCCACTATCATAGTTAACTGGCCTGTAGAGAGAATAAATCAAGAATCAAGAAACATGGATTTAATGGAGCAACTTAAAATTAAGCGGTGAAGGGGATAGTTTTCCACAAAAAAAAAAGTTTAAATTTCATTGGGTTTAGAAAACTTGGAATATATTGTCATATGGACTACTTTTATGAAACTTCATGTCCTTTTGAGGCTTAACAGCATAAGCAATATTCAAAATGTCTTCTATCGTGTTCCATAGGAGTTTGGAATGTCGAATTTTCATTTATGGTTGAAGTTAGTGGATCAGGTGATAGCACCAGCCAGATTCAAAGCCATATGAGTGCCCTGGCTCAACATAGCCAGCACTTACCAAAAGGAATCTTAATATCCACATTGGACAACGTTGCGGATCCATCAGTCCAGCTGAAATATCCACTTGTTATCTAGAATGAACATAATGGAGACTGACAGTTATTCTTATTCTCAAAGGACTCTTCACAAAGTAGAAATTACAGAAATAACCCATCTCACCTTGATGCAGGTATCTTCATCCTCCAGAGACAGCGGTTCATCCTCTTGCTCGCTCTGAAGGGCAAAGCTGTTCCAGTCCTCTCTGACAGGGTGCTTACGGTTCACCACCTTCAGAGGCTTTACAGAGGTGAGAAAACCAACATATCTAATAAAGCTCAGCATGAACTACAGTGATAACCTCTCCAGGCCTACCAGGATTATGATGTTACAAACATAAATAATGTATAGTCATGGTCATATGGCTGGATTACTGAAAGCGTGGCAGTATAAGCTTTAAGGCCTATTCATAACAAGAACAAATATTCCACTTTTAATCAAAATAATGCACTTCTATGACAAATTGCTGATGAAATATATATGTCTGTCTATCTATTATCTGAAAGTCTGTCTCTATTTCTATCTATCTATCTATCTATCTATCTATCTATCTATCTATCTATCTATCTATCTATCTATCTATCTATCTATCTATCTATCTATCTATCTATCCATCCATCTATCCATCCATCCATCCAACCAACCATCCATCCATTCATCCAACCAACCAACCATCCATCCATCCAACCATCCATCCATCCATCCATCCATACATCCAACCATCCATTCATCCATCCATCCATCGATCCAACCAACCATCCATCCATCCATCCATCCATCCATCCATCCATCCATCCAACCATCCATCCATCCATCCATCCATCCATCCAACCAACCATCCATCCATCCAAGCAACCATCCATCCATCATCTTCTCATTTTATAAATTTATTTGTTTAATTATTAAATAAAAACTTAAATTTATGTGTTATTCAATACAATATTTACCAATAAATAAATGTATGTATTTAATAATAATTTATTTATATTATTCACTACAAGAGTGGAACAAATTTCAGACAAAATTCAAAATTGGTCACATTTTTTGACCAACCAACCAACTAACATTTATCTATATATTAATCAAGCTTTTGAATCATGGTGCTTTTATAGTGAGCTGCCTTGACTTACCAGGGCTTGATACTTGTTGTGATTGGTTGAATTGAGTAGGATAGTTGCTCTGGGCTCCAGTTCACTTCCAATCTCATCACAGGAGAAAAACTCGCTGAGCTTCTGAACGCTGGCCAAAACAAAACAATACAGAATGTGATATTCAGTCACATCAACTGCCAAAATTCTTATTTGGCAATCACCCATTCTAGATAATAACCCTTCCAAAGCGTATACTTCTGTTTAACTTATAGCTCTATTTACTGAAAGGAAATCATTTTTTATGTGAGAAAATCTGCACTGCCTATTGTCTGCCAGCCAATTCCACTCTGAAATATTATCACCACAATCCAACATGCCAAAAAGCCCTGATGTATGACCTGTTTGTACACTATATATACAGCCTGCACTCTCTAAAATGTGTTCCACGTCATTGGGTTGATGAGAATAAACACGAGGCACACAGACAGACACATTTCAGGGGAGAGTCTATCGGCGTTGAGAAAGGAAGGCCGTACGCATACAGCGCACGGCGGATCTGACGTGATTTATCGCACATTGACACCAGAATCACACAGAAATGATTTATTATATTCCTGGGTGGTTAATTAAAAGCTATAAAACCTGAACTCTTGTTGTGGGCTGTATATCAGATTTGCTGTCACACAACACCGCACAGAAACGAAGCAGTAAATTGTCCTATAATTGGTTTAGCAGAAGGAGTCTGTTATAAAAAAATAACATACACACATTTCTAAATGATCAACATGATCAAAACTGCTGAAAAACCTGTTGTAGACAATCTAATGCATGCCTTCCGTTATCTGATTGATAGTTTATCATTTTTTTTTAGCATAATTCTTAAACGTCCCCCTTTTTGCTCGTGGTTCACGTGTCTTTGCTGTGAAATCTTTACCGATTTTCATAAAGTAAACAAAAGAATAAATGTTTTATTGGTTAGTAATATTTCAAGTTGAACACTTACTGGACTAAATTCAACTTAATTATCCATACACAATTTAGAATTATAAATAATAATCATGGTGAAACATGAGTATCAAATATAATACAAGAATGATGAAACATTCCTCAAAAATCATATGCATCTGTTTTGAAACTTCAGAGCTTAGATCATAAAACTAAGCATTTAAACATCATCCTACTAATATATATAGTATTTTTATTGGGAGATAGGCCTATAGAGTGGAAACTTATAGTTATATGCATTTTATGTAAGTAGTCTGTATAGCGTTTTAATCATCTCATTGATTTACATTACAAGCTATCAGAATTTCAGCCATATAGATATCAAAAACAGCACCAAATTGCAACAAAAGGAAAGCACACACATACTGTATGCAAACCTTTGTCTAAAGGTTCGATAAAAAAATAATACCAAAGTTTAAAAAAATATATACAGGATTTTACAGGATTAAAGAATCATTTTCAAAACCTACTGCGACGTTTTTTAATGAAATTTTCATGTAATTTTTCTCATCCTGTATCAATAGCATGCAACTGACCTGACCAGGGCTTTGACAGTGGAGCGCACGACACTAGACAGCAGGAAGAGAGGAGTGACCAGGATGTGGAAGAGCGAGAGAGAGGCGAAGGCCACAGCGGGGGACAGGTCCGCATCATCCGACAGATGCACATGGGCCACGAACGTCTGGAACAAACGTGATCTTTTCATCTGCCGTTTTTGCAGTTTCAATATGAACAGATATCAGACCAAATGTTGTATACTTACAACGAGGACCGCTGCAATGGGAATAGCAGTGTTCATAAATACTGTGAAGACAAACAAAAAAAACACTGTTGCTCATTTGCAATAAAAGATGCAGTATAAAAATGTCAGTGAACACACTGATCTGTCAATCTTCGCCTTTTTCTATCCATGCGTTCATGGGCTACATTAATTTCCCAGTAGAATATAGATCGAGTCATGTAGTAAAGACATGTTGAGATGTATAGTACAGCTTCTCCATTTCTCTATAGTGCCCAGGTGACCATGCCATTTCAATAAAGAACATTGACATTGATCTATCAGTGTTGTACGTAAGCTGAGATATGACTCGCTAGATACCCGTAAGCATGATTTATTTTTTCATTATCTTGGACCCAAAGCTCAGAAGATTTTCTACATGCTTTCAAATACTTACAGCTCGTGCATCTGATAGATAAATTAAATGCGGCTGAGCTTATCGAATATGCATTTGTAGGAGTGTCCCTTTCAGATGCAAAATTTATGGTAGGAGAGTATTTCACAGTGATTTACTCTTAAACCAGACGCTAATTTGACGCTCCTGGTAAATTGCGTTGGTCATTATGGAAATGATCCGGCTTCGTCAGTAAATCATGCGCACAGTTTGGTAAATCTGGCACTACATGTCATTGGTAAATAAACTGCACATATAGTATCTCGCTATGCTATATAAATGCAGTGGTGGAATGTAACGAAGTACAAATACTTCGTTACTTTACTTAAGTACATTTTTCACGTATCTTTACTTTACTTAAGTACAATAAATAGTGCATACTTTTTACTTTTACTTCGTTACATTTTGCAGCAATTATTCTACTTTCTACTCCACTACATTTCTACAGCTTCTGTTACATTTTCGTTTCATTTTCTGTTCAGTTTTTCCCCTGCCAAAACGTAATCTGACTGTCCGTTCGTTGCACGTTTGTCTCACCAGTGACGTTTGGTTGCCATAGATACAATATATCAACCCGGTCACACTAAATGCATCTCGCACGCAGTGTGTTTATCATGCAACTCATACGCGAAAATTTGTTTTTACGTGCATAGGAAACACACCGTGTGTAATATATGTTTGGTTTGGTTAGGATTATGGCAAGCCAAGAGGTTCAGAATTACACCATAAATGAATCGCGTTTACTGCCAAACATAGATATTAACATATAGTAAGGATAAGCATGATATTGCCTAATTGCAAGCTTGTTTCAGAAATGGTGACATTTTTTTCCATCATTATTGAACATCATTATAGGAGTAGGCTATTAGGTTGAATGAGTTAGAATTAAATGTTTTATTAATCATTAGAAAATAGACATTAAGATAATAAATTGTTATGCAAGTACTTTTACTTTTAATACTTAAAGTACATTTAAAATAAAGTACTTTTTACTTTTTACTTAAGTATGGTTGTCATTGTGTTACTTCTACTTTTACTAAAGTAAATATTTATCTGGGTATTTGTACTTTTACTTAAGTACTGAGATTCAGTACTTCCTCCACCACTGTATAAATGTTGGAGATCAACTTTAGAAATCTTATGCTGTCAGATTGAAAAGTGCCTTATGACATGAACATGTGATTTCCGTCTTGTCACAAATGTTTTTCTGTAAAATTGTATTCGTTAAGAACAGACGGACGGATGGACAATCATTTTTTCTGAGTCCTGCATACAGCATCATGCCCGATTTCCAACCTATAGAGAAAAGTGCAATTCCATTAATGCGCTTGCTCTTCTAAACAGCTTGAGTTGGAAGGGACACAGTTGAGTGAATCTTACATTTGGCTTCATTCAAAAAGTGCCCATTCAAGAAGCTGCTGATTAGTAAGGGATGCTGTATCTGCAGAATGGGTTTGCCTGCTGGCTGCTGACATAATGGAATCAATCTTGATAATTAATTAACAAAATTGGTCAAATTTAGATGAACAAATACCAGAATCTGATTAGGTAATTCCTAAGTAATTGCTGATAAGTAAGTGCTACTTGCTGCAAACCCATTAATTTGAGGAACCGATATGACAGATTGCGATTTCACTTTTTTCATTTTATAGTGTGTAATGTTGCTGTTGGTGCATGAACAGTATCTGCAAAGTTGCAGCGCTGAAAGTTCAATGTAAGCAGAGATATCGTCTTTTAAAAAATCATGAAGTTTAATGCCTACAAAAACGACTCGATTGGGTAAGGACTACAGCTGGGTTTTAGACGTAACTAACTTCCCTCCGGAATATGCAAAAAAGGGCATGGCCATTGGCCATATTTCTGCAGCTCGTCGAGTGTGTTGTGTTCACCCAGTTGTCAGGTCTTCTGTGTTCGGGCTTCCCATGTAGTTCGTCAACAATGAATACAATTTATGTTTGATTATGTTCCTGAAAATGACATACAGTAGCTCTCTGTGCTGCGCATTTTACTGAAGACAGCTTCCGGAATCTCCACGAGTTCAACACCGGATTCAACAAGAAACTGTTACTAAAACATGAAGCAGTTCCAACTTTAAAACCAGAGGCAGCAGTTGTTGGGTCACAACCTGTAAGTAGGCTAAGACTTCATCATCGTCTTTGTACACCGACACATGTATAATTGGTATTTTGCTCCCGCGCAAAGCAGGCTTTTACCTCCACAGACGCACGCCAGCAAACTAGGGAATGAACTTGCGCTCCCTGGGCGGTTCAGCGTGCTATTTTGGTGCTATTTTGCAGTTCCAGAAAACATTTGCGCCACTGACCAGAAAAAAACCTGGTCTAAAGTCAGTGGCGTGTACATTCAGATGCTTGCCCATAATGAGTTTGAACAACGCGCATACACTGTACTGTAGATGATTCTCTCTCATCTACACAGAACCATTTCACTTTTTGCAAATGATACATTATTATAAGGAAAAATATTAAAACACAAGGGAAATCATTGTTGTGTCCATGACGATGGGAAAAATAGACATAAAGCTTACACATTTACCCAAATTATCATATGCATGTTTAACCGAAGCTAATTTGGGTGGGTTTGTCTCATCCCCAATGTCATTTCTCTTTCTTTTACGGCCCTGACGAGAACATCGATCTCCTCGGCTGTGAACCGATGCTGAAGCGCGTCTGGTAAATGCGCTGTTAAAATAGTATTGTGCCATGGAACAAGCGCACCTCGTTCATCACGCTGTTAAAGGGATGTAACATGACGCTCTGATTGGTTTGTTTCCGTTACGCCCAAACCACACCTATGAATAATGAAGCTACTACAGACCAACCCCTTTTAGATTTGTGCCAGGCACAAGAGGCATTTATCCCGCCGGTTAAATAGCAACAGCGCCGGGATCCGCCCACAAAGTTAGTTGTGCTTTGCGCTTTGACACTTGCGTTTCAAATCGTTAAAATATGGCCCTAAATGTATTTGCATGTATCATTTTAGTCCTAATGTTTTATCAAATGCCAGCGCTGGCTTTATATCCACTTAGTTATGCTATTTTATGTCTACGACAAATGCGTACAAATCATGTTTTGATTTGATCAAGAACGTAAACCAGTGCCAACGCTGTTTGTGTATGTAGTAGCTAGTCAGGTCGATGCAATTTTTTTTTAAACAAACGTAAAAAATATAGTCAAATTAGCATTCAGAAACGTTTAGTAAGAGCCGTGTGTGGTGAGGTTCTGCTTGCCTCTCTTCATCGCCGCTTTCTGGGTCTGATTCTGCCTCAAACTGATACTGCAGTATCGACACCATTATTTACATTTGACATGAACAACACATACAACTCTCACCCATAAAAGGTAATGGGCGTGAAGTTTCCGGACAACGTGCACTACAGTTTAGCCAATCACAACACACCGGCCCAAACTAACCAATCTGAGCCCACTGCCTGTTTCTGAGGGATTGGTTTCATAGAATCAGGAAGTCAACCAGTCGTTCAAATGACAGAGGAGAAAGCGGCTTACAATAAAGTTGAAATCTATGAAAAATAAGACTTTTTAAAAAAGAAAAACCACGAATACATGTTATATTGCACCCCATAAACACAATCATGCAAACAAAAAAGAAAAAGCAGTAAACCACCCTTTAAGCATGTTTCCCACTATCGTTTACTATCACTTTCCATTAAATTCGACTTGACCGCATTCATAACTCATGAAATGTCAGTTCAAGTCTTAATTAGTACCCTAAGGACTATCTTAAATCCCTACAATCCCTCATAGCTGACAAGGTCTTTCATTTCATACTGCACAATGAAGTGTTGACACATTCCTGCACCGCCCCACATTGATTCAGAACCACATTCTCTTAGATGCTTCAGATTCAGTTATGCGTGTTTTTGACCTAGTTTCATCCCGATTTTACTGAAAGAGTTGTGGCTTTCGGCTCTAGGGCTCTGACAGCTACTGAAAGCTCTTTTTCACTTCTTATACTGTACATGTGTAAATGCACTCAAGAGTTTGGGTTTTTCTAAAGAAGTCTCTTATGCTCACTAAGGCTGCATTTATTTAAAACAGTAATATATTATTCCAATTTAAAATAACTTTTCTATTTAAATATATTTTTAAATATTATACTTCTCAAAAACAAATGTAACGATTGAGTGAGGGGTCCAATGGTGCAGGCGCCAAATCCCCGAATTTTCCATTATAGCAGGTCTTCATTCATTCAAAGTCTGTCTGACATATATATTAGAAGCTACAGTATGTGTCTGTCATGGATTTGCACTAAATTGATACTCAAAAATACGGAACAAAGTGCGTTCCGTATCCGTTCAACGTTCAATTTTGCTCAATAGAGACCAGAGACTGTAGTAGCTACAGGGGTTGGACAATGAAACTGAAACACTGGCCAATGTTGGAGGTTTCACATCTATATGCCTGGCGGCCAATCTTCAGAGTAAAGCACGGGTGCGGATCAGTGATGGTTTGAGCTCCAATATCATGACAATCCTGATTGTATTTGATGGACACGACACTGCCGAGGACTACCAAACCCTTCTGAAGGATCATGAGCACCTGATGCTCAAACCGTGTATCAGCATGATCATGCACCAACACACACAGCAAGACTTGTGACAGAAGGGTTTGATGAAGATGAAAGTGACGTTGAACATCTCCCATGGTCTGACAGTCACCAGATCTGAATATTATTGAGGTGTTTTGGAGGAGCGAGTCCACCAGCATCATATAGTGACCTGGACACTGTTCTGGAAGATGAACGGCTCATAATCCCTCTGGTCACTGTGAAGGACTTCTATCTGTCAATTGGTGCTGTATTTGGATGCAAAATGAGGCCCTCACCATTCTAACAAATTATTGTGTAGTAAAACCAGGTGTTTCAGTTTTTTTTGTCCAACCCCTGTATCATCATCTCTCAAATATGCTCATTGCCTCCGAACCGAGCAGTGTGTAAAGAAGGTATGGCCTGGAGTCAAACCTGTTGACATGGTCCATTTCTCTGCTGTGAGGGATGAGCCATCTAAATGACCTTTATGTGCTGGGAAGGACTGATGACACCCAGAAATGTCATTAGAGCTAAATTTCATTTTTGCCAACAATGGGTTGACAAGTTCAATCCACTACTAAATTTTCAGGGAAAAAAATCATAACTTTGATCACAGTACCTACAGGGTCCTTGACGATACAGTCAAAACGATTGTTTCCTTCGAGTTCTGCTGCATCAAGCTATCAGCTATTTTATTTTATTTTACTACAATGTACTGCTGTGGGTCTACAGATTAATCACACTGATGGGACTTCCTTCCACAACGGAGTTTACTATCTGCCAGGGTTTGCCCATTTTCTGCTGAAAAAAGGAGAATTGGGTTTTTGGTGAGGTTATTATGATCTGTTCTATTATTGCTGAGTCCATTAGTGATTCTTTAACTTAGCTGTTGTTCATTGTAGAATATATGGTTTGAAATCTGTAGATATTTTAAAAGAGCAGAAGAAAGTGAGTGATCCTCTGCAAAAATACCAGTAGCGAAGAATATTGATTCCAAATGAATTTTACATGAACCTGGTGTCTCTTGGCATCAATGCATGCAGAATGTTTTCCTGCTGAGCAACACAGTCCTTCTTCTATTGTCAGTGTCGCATAAAAGAAAAATGCAGCGAAAAAAAGATCAGAGAACAAACAGGTCTTATGGTTTAAAGACTCTGTAACCTTGACATATATCAAAACAACTTTAGAGAGCATTAAAAAAAAAAAAAAAAAAACGTTTTTCTTAAACGTTTTTTGACAAGAATCGAATAACAAAATTATTATTTTAATGCATAATGACTTCCCAAGAACCTATTGTCATGGGTTGAGTTATGCAAACGCACACGAAAATAAAGGTAGTAGGCAGTTGTTTAATTATTCCACAGGTAAATCCATGCAAGTAGAACAGCAAACCAACACAATCACAATCAACACACTCACAGACGAGACCCCAAAGGGAAGAACAGAAGCCAGGGAAATTAAATACACCGACAAACAAGGATGATTAGACACGCTTGAGCGTCAGAATCAAATCTGTAACTATGACAACAAATAAGGCAGGGGAAAACCAAACTGACCAAACTGATGTGACTGTGACATTATGACTCCTCCTGGAAAGGCGTAGTCTCAAGACAACAGATAAGTGGAGGAGGAGAGGTGGATAAAGAGAGTCCGGGAGAGGAATCAAAGGGAAAGTTGAGGGTGGAACTAGTGGTGTGATCCAACGAATAGCCTTGAACAGGTGATGATCCAGGCCACAGTCAGAACTAAGATCAGAAGGCACCCAGACAGCACCATGGGTGTGACCAGAGGCGATGGCAACATAGAAGGTGTAGCCCACCATGCAGCGTAGCGTAGAGACACCTAAGACTTTGGAGACCGCAATGACGGAATATGGAAGCAGGGATCCAGAGGGCTGGGATGAAAATAAGCACCTCCAAATCCGAGGCCATGGTCCTCAGCCGGAAAAGGGTGGCTTGCCCACTTCAGGTTGGTGGAGAGATCCTTCCTCAAGTGGAGGAGTTTAAGTATCTTGGGGTTTTGTTCACGAGTGAGGGAAGGATGGAACGGGAGATTGACAGACGGATCGGTGCAGCTTCAGCAGTAATGCGGTCGATGTACCGGTCTGTTGTGGTGAAGAAGGAGCTGAGCCGTAAGGCAAAGCTCTCGATTTACCGGTCAATCTACGTTCCTACTCTCACCTATGGTCGTGAGCTTTGGGTCATGACCAAAAGGACAAGATCCCGGATACAGGCGGCCGAAATGAGCTCTGTCCGCAGGGTGGCTGGGCGATCCCTTAGAGATAGGGTGAGAAGCTCGGTCATTCGGGAGGAGCTCAGAGTAGAGCTGCTGCTCCTCCACATCGAGAGGGGTCAGCTGAGGTGGCTCGGGCATCTGTTCCGGATGCCTCCTGGACGCCTTCCTGGGGAGGTGTTCCGGGCACGTCCCACTGGGCGGAGGCCCCGGGGAAGATCTAGGACACGCTGGAGAGACTATGTCTCCCGGCTGGCCTGGGAACGCCTCGGTATCCCCCCAGAAGAGCTGGAGGAAGTGTCTAGGGAGAGGGAAGTCTGGGCATCTCTGCTTAGACTGCTGCCCCCGCGACCCGGCCCCGGATGAGCGGAAGAAGATGGTATGGTATGGATCTAGAGGGCAGAGCTGAAGCCTGAGGAAGGGTGGAGCTAGCCAAAGCTGTAGGGGTGGAGGGCTGGAGAAAAGTAGACAGCCCACAGGTCCATGACCAAGGAGGTGCGATGTCCAACCCAGGTGGAGCCGGTGGTCCCAGGGAGCCCGGCGAGGTTGAATGCCCAATGGTCCTTGCTGGAGTCAAGGGAGGAAGGAGAGCAGATGCAAGAGCCAAAGCACTGGGTCATTGTGAAATGAACATTCTGAGGCTGAAGTTGGAGCAACGGACTCCCCATACCCAGGAGGAGGTGGCTCACAGCAAGCACTGAGGGGCTGATGGGAGACAAACATGACTGGAGTGGCTGATGGCTGAAAAGAAGCACTGGGATTGACAATAAATAATGATTCCAAGGTTGTGGTTTGGAGAGGAGGTGGGAGAGGGAGATTAGGCAGGACCAGCAGGTCTCATGATGACGATTAGAATTCGGACGGGATTAGAGGAGACAGGGGATCCAACCCTCAACACAAAACAACAGTACATTAAAGCCAATAGACTCTGACTCTCAGTAGCGGCAGGATGAGTGGGGCTCACTTCCACACCCTCGTACTCCACAAGGGCTCCCACGGTGATGGATGGTGCAGCATGCTCGCACACCTGGTCTGACGTGGCTAGCTCAGGCTCCAGGGTATATATATATATATAGCATATGCATATGTATCCGTGTTTCATTCAGGTAATTGTCAGTTCTCATCGTATTTTACCCAAGCGGCAACCTCCCCGTCTCTCTCTTGAAGCCAACACGGAAGTGAATTAAACTGCAATTTATCGAGTGGCCGCTTGAGGCAGGCTGCAGAAGCGAGTCAAATCTGTATCTCCCCCATGTTAAAATGCCCAACTTTACACCAAAAAAAAACATGTTTACAGCCTGGAGCAAAAAGTGGTTTTGGTCTATAGAGCTCATTTTTCCCTTCATGACAACTGTGAGGGGGGTGAATTTTTTTACAACTCATCTGTTTAAATTATATTTAAGCCTCAAAGCATAATTAAGGGCGTGGCCACTTGAGTGACAGGTGCGGCTGCTTTCACTGCTAGTTGTTTGTCTGCTGTCTGTTAGCGTCACCCTCAGCTGTGTTTGTGCTTTTCCGGGATTATTTCATACAATTTGATACATGTATTTATACCTTCGCCCGTGCACGCCGTTGGATCCCGTCGTGTTGAGTATGGAGAGATCGACCAGCGCCGTGTTTCCAGCTGTTTCCCTCGCATGCACTAATGGATGTCTGATGATTTCAGCGCTTTCTCTCCGTCCATGCAACAGATGCACACCCTTGAATGAGCGCGGATTTCTAGTTCATTTACTTGAAGTTCTGAGGTAATATCTTTGGTTTGACCCATCTGAGAAACTGAGAGGCGGCCAAAATCGGATTGTAAAATGGACTGAATTAAAGCTCTTTACGAACTTGACGTGAGATGCCGACTGACGTGTGCTTGCCTTGAATCACTGTCACATCCACAAGCTTAGAGAAATATTGTAAGTAAATACGGTAACACTTTACAATAAGGTTCATTGGTTAACATTAGTAAATGCATTAACTAACATGAACTAACGATGAGCAATGCATTAGTTACAGTGTTTGTTAATCTTTGTTAATGTTAGTTAATATAAATACAGCTGCTCATTGTTTGTTCATGTTAGTTCACAGTGCATTAACTAATGTTAACTAATACAACCTTTGATTTTAATAACGTATTAGTAAATTTTGGAATTAATATTAACTAAGATTAATAAATGCTGAAGAAGTATTGTTCATTCTTAGTACATGTTAACTAATGTAGTTAACTAATGTTAACTAATGAACCTTATTGTAAAGTGTTACCGTAAATACATTTTTAACTAGCAGAATAATAATGCATCACGATGCACATAGTTGACTGCTTGTATGTTGTGAGAAATGTGTTTGATCTGTGTTAATGTACTTGAATACATGCTCTTAACTAATTGCCCCTTGTGAGATTAATAAAGTTGATAAAAAAGTAAAGTAAATAGTCTCACTTTTAGTTACGTCTATTATAATATTTCGAAGGGCAAAACATGAACTTTAACCATTGGCTTTACTTTTTCAATCAGCTGTCAATTCAGCGACAGTAGCATAGCATTAGCACCTCA
Source organism: Pimephales promelas (assembly GCF_988280905.1). Classification (NCBI taxonomy): domain Eukaryota; kingdom Metazoa; phylum Chordata; class Actinopteri; order Cypriniformes; family Leuciscidae; genus Pimephales; species Pimephales promelas. The sequence goes on from NC_142793.1 coordinate 10,519,014, forward strand.
GCTCCACCCGCGTCCCGCCTCTTTGCCCATTTTAATTTATCCGGTAGTGACGAGAGGTGACGCACTGCCAAGATGGCGACGGCCGGCCCCGCCCACTTTAGGCCTCAAAATTGCTCTTCAGAAACCTATGGGTGACGTCACAGACACTACGTCCATATTTTTTTTACAGTCTATGGTTTTACCCAGTTGTTCGGTATTTGTGTCTTCTAGTTGAGTGTCTTTTGATTTTAGTGCTTTACCTTTTTCTTGCTTACATTTTTCTTGGCTTTTCTTGCTACCGATTGTGACATGAACTGACCAACCATTGATCTAACAGCAGTAAAACTATTCCTCCTCTCCCAGGGAGATTCATCCGTCAAGGCCCATATGCAGAGGTACCTGGTCTCCTTCATTATTTTCGATGACAGATCGGGTTTAAATCAACAAACTCATGCATGTTTGTCTGGAGAGGGACATCAGGGGAGCCTCCATATTTACATTGACTGGATATTGCTACAGTAAACAACTGCGACAACTAAGCCAGAGCCCACCGCAGATCTACGAGCTGATTAATTCCACGATCTGATTTTCCTGATTATCTCCGGATTATCCTGATCCCAATAGGGGGTAGGATTTCAAAGTGGATTTCAGGAAGAAAATGAAGAGTTTGGTTCCAAAACGCTATAAATCCATTTTGATGAATTTGAGTAAAACTGTGTTTTCTTTAGCAAGAAAATGGGAAGATAAAAACCACTATTTTCGGTTTCAAATTTTCACATAGCATTTGTAGGTTATAATAACAATAAAAAATGAAATCCAGGTTGATTTCCAAAGATTTATTATAAAAACAGATCGTTATTATAAAAACAAACGTTTTTCCCCCAAAATGCAATAAATCCAATAATTTTTTTTTTTTTTCAAAATGCAATTAATCAAAATAAAATTTTATACACATTGAATTTCTTGTGCATACTATAAATCCATTGCTTTAATATAACAATATTCGGTAACATTTTAAGGGTTCATGTCATGAATTATCATGAATTCATGGATAAATGAATTATGCATTAATTCATATTAATATCATCAGGAACTAACAACTTTTTTTTAACAGTTCAACGTTTTTCATTCATGAATTCATGGATGAACAAAACCTTAATTAAAACATTAACTAAGACGAGCACTTCATCATGAATTATGATTTATTAAGCATGATCTAACGTTATGCATATCGCTGTTGTCAACCTTGGGACGTCGCCGCTGAACTTTTTTGACGGCGATCAGCTGTAAACTGGCTTGGTCCTGCTCGGTTTTCGTTGACTTTGAATAAAACAACTGAAAGTTTTCCAAAAGATCCTCTGGGGTCAGTGTGTCAGCGTGACAGAAGTTTGATGCTGTCGTGTGAGAACAAGCAACAGCCGGCATTTCCTCCTCCCGAGTCCATCTTCTTCCTCACGTAAATGATTCGATTTCGATGTCACGTTTACCCATGCAGGATGCCTTACCCTCCGCAGGTTCACCAATGCAATGCTGTCAAAATTATTCATTTTTTTGTTTGTTTGTTGATCGAAAGGACAAAATAGAGAAAACCTAGGAAGCCGGGTTAGTTAAAGCGCTGCCGTTACTGTTTACATTGCGTGGAATGGTGCGTTTTGATTGGTTTAGCGGATATGTGGCATTTTGCAGAAAAGGGAGACTGGAGTTTGTCGCGGTTTGGAAAGAAAGGGAGAAAACATTACATAATAACACAGCGGATATCCCATTTTACGTAAAATTAAACATTGTTTTGTATCTGGTCGGTATTGAAAAGTCAGATTTTTGCAGTAACTCATTTTTTTTAAAAATGGCGTTTATCGCGTTTTGGAACCAAACTCTTCAAATGTAGTAAAACTTTAAAATTGGTCAAATAATACATTTGCATCATTTAGTGTATATAATTTCATTTATGTTTTGTCTTGTGTAACCGTTGTAACAGTGATAAAGTAGACATAGGCTAACAATTAAGTTACTCAGTAGAGTAAAGTACTGTAAAAATAAAAATTGTCTTGTCCCGATTTGTGTTTTGTCTCAAAATAAGAAACACTTACAGTGACCCCATGTTGGCTCTTCTACCTGTGCTTTACATAGCTGGCAGCCCACATTGTGATATGTCGTCCCATTTAGAGCACTGGTAATCCGGATTTGGTAATCTTGAAAATTGTGTATCTGGATCTGGGGTGCGTTTCCCGAAAGCATCGTTAGCCAACTATGGTCGCAAGTTCCGTCGTTGCCAATAGAGTTCAATGGAAATTGCGATCAACTTGCGACCATAGTTGGCTAACGATGCTTTCGGGAAACGCATCCCAGGGTGATCCAGTCCAATGTTGCTTTGAAAAACCGGCATAAAAAAAAGACGGATTACCTGATCCCGGATTGGAAAAAATGGGATTTCCAAATGTTTTGAACAACTGGCCTGTGATGATTACGTCCCTGCAGATCATCTGTCCATCATCGTATAAAGCCCGTCTTGGCAATTTGATTGGCCCCGATAATTTTTCTACTGATCATAATTTCTCCTCAATGGATCGAGTCCAGACCGAACTTCCTGACCAAAAAATGTTGTGGGCGGGGTTCGGGCTGGCATCCAGGCTAAATTTATGCCCCTTTTCACAAGATGTAAAAACATTATTTGATGTCCTAGAGTGTGTATGTGAAGTCTCAAAATACCCCACAGATAATTTTTTATAGCATTTCAAAATTGCCAAATTTGGGCTTGTGCAAAAACGCACTGTTTTAATGTGTTTCCCTTTAAATGCTAATAAGCTGCTGCTTCCACCCCACTGTCATTTTCAAATAAAGATTTCACTATCAGTGCGATAAAAAAATAGCAACATAGCCAGAATCATGGTGCTATCACAAAGTCTAACATGTTATTATGAGCTTGACAAATTCAAAGGCAATTTGGAAAACAAACATGTAATACTTCTAGATGTGGACCTGGATTACTGGTTACATCCTTCAGGAGCAACTATTTTGCAAAACCTGATATATACTGAGCCTCATTCAAAAAGCTGTCCAGAGTAAAATGATTCGAGCAGACATAAACAAACTTTGATAGAGTTGAGGGAGCAATTTCTTCAAAAACATAATGAATCCACCTCGTTTTCAGCAGCTCCGATTTCGGGAGTAAATAGATAGGGCTATGCGGATTAATACATCCAGCTACACAACACCGACAACGCTTGGGAGACATCCTCGTCAATGTAGCAATGGCGGATGTACAACTCTCAACTCACTGTGAATTCGATCAGGGCGGTTCTATGGCTTTAGTGACGTCGGGAGACACTGCTTATGATTTATGAGGATTTAAAAAAGGAGTTGGTGGATTTTTAACACTGTAGGGTGGTTGTGCACACATACTGCCAACACACAATTATGTCCAAACGCCATGCAAAAGTGAATTTTGCATAATAGGTCGCCTTTAAAGCAACAATAACACAGATTTTTCCCTACATAATAGTTAAGACCAACACAGTCTCATCCCAAGACGTCATATAACTGACGTCTTGGGACGTATTTTGACCATACGTCAATATTCGCCTTTTTAGGGCCCCCTTAAACGCCGGTAGATGACGATCCCGGGCCGTCATACAACTGACGCTTTACCTTTAACGTCAGTTAGGTGACGGGTTAGGTTTAGGGTTAGGTTTAGGTCTGGGGTAGAGTTAGGATCCCATAACCTCATCTACCGACGTTTAAGGGGGCCCTAAAAAGGCGAATATAGACGTATGGTCAAAAGACGTACCAAAACGTCAGTTATATGACTTTTTGGGATGAGACTGCGTTGTTAAGACTTAGAACTTGCTATGATATCTTTAACCCCATGTAACAAACATGTTTGCTCTCCATCCTATTCTTCAGTGAGGTAACTGTGAAAGCTAAGGTGTCTTACTGGATATGGAGGTGTACAGGGCAAAGGTCTGCAGGCTAGTGAGCTCCTTGCCACGGGTCTCCTCCACACTTGAGCAGAAGATGTGTTCCCAGGCATACAGCTTCAAGAGTTTGATACCCCTCAGCAATTCATTAGTCTTCTTCAGCCGCTCACTGGAATACTCCTAAGGCCATCACATAAATTATACATTAGTTACAATACATTAGATTCTCTATATTTGACAGGCTTATCATTTGGACAAGTTCTGGCTTTATTGCACAAATATCATTTGTATTTGAACAAATTCGGTGTTTGCACAGTCACTGCATGTTTCATGTTATCAAGAATATTAACAAAGTAGCTCACCAATGTGCTTTTCTGTGCATCTGATAACTTGGTGGCCACAAAGTACTGCACCGGAGCCAGGAGGGTGATGACCGTGGCCCCTATCAAGGCACTTATTCCCAGGAGGTAGTAAAGGAGGATGACTCCCACTATGATCTGAAACCAAGAGAAAAATGTTCTTCTGGTATCAATTTTACATTCAGTAGCACTTTTGTCAGAGCAAGAGTCAGGGGGTTTTTGATGCCAATAACCCACAAGTATGAGATCCCCCTTTCTAAACTATAAAATAAGCTATAAATTTCCATGCATAAAAACACATTTAACTACCTGAAAAAATTTTCACTTTGTATAACATTGACACTGAAATATCATATCAATGCAGTTTTATAGACATTTCTTTCATTAAATAAAATGCAGATTTATACTTTATTTTACTTCTCTTAAAACTAGGGCTGTCAACTAGGGTTGGGGTATCGTTTGAATTTGAACGATTCTGATTCCGATTCCGATTCCTTGTTTCGATTCCGGTTCCTAACGATTCTCGATTTCGATTCTTTTAAGAGGCAGGGTCAAAAAAGTTTAGCTAACCTTGCTAACCAACGGCCTTTCTGAAGGAAATAATCCTTCTGTAAAAATACTCCTTTTGTCACAAATTTTGCATTTTGCCGAGATTTCGTTATTTTTAGAAAAGTGAAGCCACACTTTGGATCGTCGACGTAAGCTACTCATGTTCGACTCGCGCGGTTATGCCAACACTTCCGGTAGACGCCTCTTCGTTGGTGTTGTTTAGCGGTTTCTTCTTCCGCTCGGCGGACTGTGAATATCGAAACTAGGAATCGAAATTTTTACTTTTGAACGATTCCGCGAAAAACGAAAAGTTAGTCTCGGTTCCAATCGATACTCGATTCTCGATACCCAACCCTACTGTCAACAGAACAAAATAATGGCCATTAATCATATAATTTAAAACGTGACATTATCAAATTCTATAAATGCGCCTAATCATTGCGTTAAACATGTTACATGTAATTATATAATTATAAACATTAAATTAAAGTAGCATTTTATTTTTGAACAATTTTTTTGGGTGGGGATTTTTCCCAGACACCCTTGTGGATCCCTGGACCCCAGCTGGAATCTACTTTTGTGTTGTGAAAAAGAAGAAAAGGGAGAAAATATATGATGAATTTTACATAATTATAAGTCTTGCTATGCAGAAGCTGAGCATGTGGTTTGAACAACATAAAAGCCGCAATAAAAAAAATAAAAATAAAGAAAGAGCCTTAGGGAACTAATCAAGGTTTGCACTAATCAAGTTTTGCACTAAGGCAGCCAGAAGTAACCCCAAGAGCAGTGTACATGCCATACTCAACGTAAGGACTCACTTCATGGCTTACCTGATACTTCCTCCTTGTGTGTGTGTGTGTGTGTGTGTGTGTGTGTGTGTGTGTGTGTGTGTGTGTGTGTGTGTGTGTGTGTGTGTGTGTGTGTCTTTTCATCAACATACAGATTATGAAGTTTATCGTAGCTATGTGGGAGCTAAGTTTGTTTGGTCATGTGGCCAAAATCTCATGTTATAAAAGATGAAGTGACCACTCCTCAAATACATCAAATATGAGCCTTTATAAATATAGTGTTTCTTGAATAAAGAAAAAAGCTGTACTTATTCAAACAACCAGTTCTTTATTTTACCCTTGAATTGCAAAAGAGCAGAGACGATCCAAACTGTGTGCGGCACCTCATTTACGATAGAAGTGTGTGGAGTTGTGAGGTTTGACTGACAGTTTGAGGAGCCAATGCCATTACAAGGTTTGGTCAAATATTTGCAGAACCCACAGCAAACGTAAAGGATGACCAATAATAATAATTTAAGAGAAAAAATTTTAATGACAAACTGGAGATGGCGATAGCGCCTGAAAGCTATGATGCTCACACACACACACACACACACAATCTGTTTTAAAACAAAAGTTATCTCTAGGACTCTCATTATTTACAGAGTAATCTGATGACTTAATTGTTGGTGTTGTTGAAATATGTCTAATATCTTCATTCAAGAGCCAATATAAAAACCGTTCAACGTGGCACTATGGATTTCAAGGACAAAAATACTGTCATAAACAGACTAAAAATAGATCCTGATATTTTGCACTGTCTAACCTCAGGAGAAACATTCAAATATCAGAAGCAGTGAGAGGAATACTGAGTGGGTTTGCAATATTTTTACATTTTGTTTTCCTCAGAAAATGTGTGTATCCAGCTCATGTCATGCCTTCAAAGGTACACTCTAAAAAAAGCTGGGTTGTTTTAACCCAATTTTGGGTCAAATATGGACAAACCCGAAATGTTGGGTTAAAAATGTAATGTAAAAATTTAACCCAACGGCTGGGTTAGTCCATATTTGACCCAAAGTTGGGTTAAAACAACCCAGCATTTTTTAGAGTGTAGGTAAGAGAGAGCTTGTTTATGGGGGGTTGTACAGATGGAGAAAATAGAAACTGTGTTTTTTTTTTTTATATGAAAAACATTCTTGCAAAAATTGCAATAATGGCATCTTAATAATGGCATCTACAAAAATTGGAAAATCCAATAATTAAAGGAGATAAAACACAATCCTCCTGTAAATTTGAAGTAAATAACGAATGTGTAGTCTTATCTACAAAAAAAAAAAAATCACAATTAAATGTATTAATTGACTGACCTAAATATGGGGTAATGTAAATGTATATGTATAAATTACAGAGCAGTTATAAAATAAAGCAAAGACAAAAAAAAAAACTAAGGGGTTTATTTTTTTAACACTAAAGCAAAAGTCAAGTCACCTTCATTTATAAAGCACTTTTAACAGTATGGATTGTTTCAAAGCAGCTTTACAGTGATAATAGAAATTACCGTAACAAAATTGTTTTGGCTTTACAGCAGCAAGTTATTGTCCAGCTAAATTTAAAGTGAGTTAAAGTTAGTGGTCGATTCACTTACGTTGCAAAGATCATTAGTTATTAACTTAGGGTCCGCTAACACGACACTGTTCTACCAGAAAACTTTTAGATGCTCAGTGCCTCGAGAACGCTCTCCCTGAAATAGGTTCGAAGGTGCAAATGATTATCCAATTATACAAAAAAAAAAAAACCCTTCAAAGCAAAACAAAAATCTATTTTGTTACAGTGTTTGGTTTCCATTAGATATTCAGTATCTCAGATCTAAATAAAAGAAAAGGGCACTACTCATTCATCATCCTTAGATACAGGGAAAAAGATGTATAAAATAGTCTAGTTAAAATCAGAGTAAACTTCAGAATTAATTGACTCTTGTCAGGATTGGACAGTTTGCACACAAAATCTCTTCCTATGTGG